>NW_012133859.1:564276-566690 GCF_000956105.1 Propithecus coquereli | reverse complement strand
TCTGGGTTCTACTCTCAACTGCTCAGTGACCTTGGAAGAGGAAAGGAATACCAGTATACCTCAGATTCTTCATTTCTTTAAAAACATTAATTTAAACTATTAATATAAATTGTTTCTCAGAAGGTAATTAATATTGCCTGCCTTTGTAAGAATAATTGGGGAAAGTGATGCATAAGCAAGAAGGGGTTCCTGAGGAAAGAGACTGTTTTTTTGTGCTCCCGGAAGCTGCCTGTGTCAGGGCTGAGGCTGCACCAGGCACATGCACGTGATACTCGACGTCTGACCTGGGGGCGCGCTTTCACCACTTTCTCCAGCCCTCGAAGCCCTTTAGACACCTGATTTCTTTTCATTACTCCTCCAGGAGATTCAACGATACCTTGGCCTGCTGAACACTACAACTTTCCAACTCTCCCTTTCCAGGTTTTCCTTAAGATGTGCAAATGGCCCTGTAACTTCTTTCAGTCATTTCCTAGGTGTCCATGGGAGGGCTGTAGCAGGAGGAATGTGGCACACGAGAGTTATGGGGGCAGACTCGAAGTTGTGACGATGCTTGTTCTTTGAGTTTATCAGTGCCTACATCGTATCCAGCACTGTCCCAGGTGTCTCGTGAGATAATGGGAAGTGTTCAGACACGAGTTGTTCTTCACGAACTCTCCATCTATTTGCAACAATAAGATTAGCCAATAAGATATAATAAAATATTAATTTTTAACTGTATATGTATGAAAAGAGGATGGCAGTTCTTGTACTAGACTCTTTCATATATCATTCATCAATTAACACCCACCAATCCCGTGAGGAAGGAATCATTTCACAGTTGCTGAGACTGACTTTAGAGATGTCAGGTGACTGTCCCGACCTTAGACAGGCAGTAAACGGAAAAGCAGGGGCAGCCAACCAGTCTGTATGACTCTAGACTTATTCTCTTTCCACTAGAAATAAAATTACTGGTACGAGTTCAGGAACAAAAAAGGATTTATTTTTCAGGGGTAATACTAATGAATTTCTGAGGATGTTTCTCATAACTCAAGAATCCCATCAAATGGCAACATATTTCTGTTCAAGGTACTTAATTTTCAAAATAATGGAAAAATTGATATAGTCTTGTGAATCTCTAATATCAATAAGCAGTTCTTCAGGTCCCATGTCAATCAACTTCTTGCCCGTAATGTTGCTTATGGTGCCACTTTCCTAGTTACACGAAAACCCAGGGAAGTTTTCCACATCTGTAAACTAAGGACAATTATGCTTGGATTGTTGTTAATATTAATGGTACTTTATGAGTAAAATATTTCATGCCTCACAACAAATAGTAGCTCTTATTTTGAGAAATCATTTCCTACAAATAATTCAGTCTATCAGACACTTACTAAGTGTTAATAGATACAGAAATATATCACTCATAATTTTACTCTCTGACAGGTTAACTGTTCCAGGTGCAGCAATATAGTGTCTTCTGAGGCCAGGAGTGCCCTACATTTCTTGCTGCCCTTAGGTACTGCATACAGATTTTTCTTCACTATGTACATTTTTAGCTTTAGAGCAGGACACTATCTGTGTTGTGTTCTTTCTTCACAGTCTTGCATTTGAATAATTTGTACTGTTGAGGCAGTTTATTGCCATTCTGATTATTTCATAGTTAGGGCTTGCTGTCAAGCATTGGGCATTACATTTTTTATTATAACTTCCTGGTAAAGCAACTACATTCTTATAGTTACTCTAACTGAAATACAATAATTAACTGCTTAATTATGGTTTGTGAAGACATCAGAATTCTTTAAGAAATAGGAATAGTCTTAAAACACTGAAATAAGAAGAAATGTAAAACAGTTACAGAGAATTATATAGAAAAGCAAACACATTTAAATGCATTACTATTACAAATTATTTATTTTTTTATTTCAAAATATTAAGGGAGTACAAATGTTTTAGGTTACATGATCACTTTTGTAATGCTCGAGTCCCAGCTATAGGTGTGCCCGTCACCCAAATAGTGTTCATTGTACCGAATAGGTAGGTTTTCGCCCCTCCCTTCTTTCTCCCTTCCCTGGTTGATTTCCATGGAGTTTTACTTCCCTCTGTGCACATCATCAAAAAGACCTGCCCTCAAAGGTTTATTGCAGCACAATTCACAATTGCAAAGATGTGGAATCAACCCACGTGCCCATCAATTCATGGATGGATTAATAAAATGTGGTATATGTATGCCATGGAGTACTACTTGGCCATAAAAATAGATGAATTAATACCCTTTGCAACAATCTGGATGGAACTGGAAACCATTCTCCTAAGTGAGGTATCTCAAGAAGGGAGAAACAAATTACACTTTAATGACTTGCTGCTTCATATAATTTAATTTTCTCCATTTTTCCAGGTTTGAAAGCTTCAGAGCACCTTCATATTTCATATTTCTG
>NW_012133859.1:553968-561796 GCF_000956105.1 Propithecus coquereli | reverse complement strand
TTCACTGAATGTCACAAGGCCAGATTCAGTTTGCCAAGGAGAAAGCCATTTAAATATGACATACGAAAGATCTGGTTTCCCTAGCAACTAGAAACTCTTGCATCACTGTATTCCTTCAATTTGGCTTACAAGTCTGCACATTTTTCTTCTTTTATTTTTTAAGTGGGAATGCAGATCTAGAATAATGGATACCAAAAATAGATAACAGCACAAATCAGAAGGTCATTTACATAGGTAATCGAGATGTTATTACATTTTCTATTCCATATTCTCAAACAGTTGGTTTGGATACTTAACACTTAGCACTTGTATCTGATTATTTTTAGTAACTTTGTGAATTTTTAAAAGAAAACCTGTATTTATGGAATTCGTTTAATTAGCAAGATAGAATTACATTTTCTGATCAATAAAACAACTGCCACAATTTAAGAATACATAATAATTACCTGTGTATGTATAATATGTACACAATATTTATATTGCATATGAAATACTCAGTAATATTTTTGTTAGCATTTTAAAATGTCCTCTGTTTGGACAAAATAATTAGAAACAAGCCTTGGTTGTGGTGGGATGCTATGCTAACACAAAAAATATTTGAAATGCTTCTGTTTATGGATGGCATCAAGTCTTATATCCAAAGTTAAAAAATCAGTCTGATACAGTTTACTAATATAACATATTAAACCTTGGTACTTTGATAGATCCCTGACTTTGAGCAAGACAATTAAACACCAACGTCCTGATATAGTCCTTCTGTTGACATGTTTAATGAGGCACATAGGAAATGACAGAGATCTTAAAGATGGTTTACAGCAACTGTCTTCCTTTGCCCTCATTGCTACGAATCTCTCTTACCCTTCTCATGTCCCTCCTTGCCAGGTCCAGGAGACCTGGGTCCGGTGGTCTGGGTAAGAGAAATCATCAAAGTGTCACATCATCCCATGTGTTAGTTTGTAGAGTTTATTAAATGAAAGCAAGTTATCCTGAAGAAATCAGCTCATAAACATCCCGTAGACAAAAGTCTATGCTTTGAGCAAGTGTATTTTCAAATCTAAGAAGGCAGTAAATGGCCCTGAATCAAGAAGCTTGCATCCTGTCTAGATAGCATCGGACCAGGAATACAGAAGACACCCAGCATCCAAACTTTTTCCTTATCCACAATAATTGTTCTAAGAAGAGAACCTGGAGAATAATACCAGAATCTGTCGTACTATAAATCCTTAATGGTTTATTGTGTTTGGATCTTCATGGATAGGAGTGGTTTCAGTTGTTCTCAACCTATCACTTGTCACCTCACAGAGACCTGGTTTGAAGACCTTTCCAGTTATTACAATCTGTAGATTGAATGCACACAAGAATAGGCACATAATTAAGGAAATGCATGCCTCAGGATAGACAAATAATTAGGTAGCTCTCGGTAGGGGATTAGTAACAAGGCTTTTTCCCCCCTCTGGATGTTTTGACATAGGGTGTGCTACAAATAAACACTGTGGTGTTTGACACGTTGAGCTAGAATGTGGCAATTAATATGCATCGTTAAGTGATGTAAATCACTTATCAACCTGAAACCCTATTCTTTTCAACTTCTCTGAATTTCATTTGAGCTACATGAATAGCATTCTAAGGACTGTGTGATTGACCTTGGCCAAAAAAGTAAACTGAATTGGAAGAGTCAACCTAAAATGGTGAATATGTCCTCAGTAGATGATTTTATAAGTTTATGCATTCACACAAGATGGTCATACTCATCATCTTTACTAAAAGAATTATCTTTCTGGTTATCAGAGACAGTAAAATCTTGAGTTTTCTCTTGTCAGATAAATGAGAGCAAAAATGGCATAAACCATTCTGAGCAATATCTACATGGGTTGGGAATCCCTGGTAGGTAAGTGTCTTGTGTACATAAAACCAGCTCCATGTACATGTGTGATTGCATTAACCTGATCCTAATTATGACTTAAATGTGTCTCTGTTACAAATTCCTGGAGGGTCAGCAATTCCTGATGTAATATTTAGAACACTGTTTTTGGACTATTTTGGATAGTTTGGTACAAAATCCGTGCAGCCCCAACCTTAAAGTTGAATTCTATACATAATTTAAGTTTTCCTTTTATTGTCTAGAATACATTACAGCTCTTAGAGGGAACATTTTAATGACTTTTGTGCCAATTCATTTGTTTGTGCTTTGATGATTCCTTGGGGGCATCATAAGCCTTATCACAGTCTCCCTGAGATGTCTGTGCCTTTGCTAGGCTGTCATAGTTCCTCCCTAAAATGGTCTTTAAAATCTACTTCTTTCTAGTGAGTTTTTGCTCATTCTTTTAAGTCACAGCTCAAATATCACATGCTGTGTGTGTCTTCCTTGATTTCATCAACTTGGTTGCATATGTGTTCCCTTAACATATATGTTCTAGTCCTCTGTGAGGGGTGTTTTAAATGTTTCATTATAGGGGATGGGTGCAGAGGCTCATGTCTGTAATCCTGGCACTCTGGGAGCCTGAGGCGGGAGGATCACTAGAGCTCAGGAGTTTGAGACCAGCCTGAGCAAGAGCGAGACTCTGTCTCTACTAAAAATAGAAAAATTAGGCAGACACCATGGCTTGCACTTACAGTCCCAGGTACTCTAGAGGCTGAGGATAGCTTGAGCCCAGGAGTTTGAGGTTATAGTGAGCTATGATGACACCACTGCACTCTACCCGGGGTGATGAGGCAAGACTCTGTCTCAAAAAAAAAAAAAAACCAGAAAAACCCCCCAAAACCCACAAAAACCCAGAAATCTTTATTATAGGCATCTACAGGCATTATCTGGCACACTTGTTGCAGGCTCCTTGAAGACAAGGAGCAGAGATCGCTTCTATGTATCCCCGACATGTAGCTCAGTTCTGGATGCTGAACAGATGTTCAATGTTGGGTCAGTTTATTTGGTGCCTGTTATAGCAGATTGAATTGCGCTCATCCTTCCGAATTTGCATATTGAAGTCCTAACTCTCATTAACTCAGAATGTGACTGCATTTGGAGAGAGAGTCTTTAAAGAGGTAATCAAGGCTAAATGAGGTCCTTGGTGAGTCCTAATCCAATATGTCTGATGTTCTTATAAGAAGAAGAGGTTAGGACACAGTTACAGCACAGAAGGAAGGGGATGTGAAAACAGAGGGAAAAAGTGGACACCCATGAGACGAGGAGAGAGGCATCTGAATGAAACCCATCCTGCCAACACATTGATCACAGACTTCTAGTCCCCAGAACTGTGAGAAATAAATGTTTGTTGTTTAATCCACCCAGTCTGTAGTACTTTGCAATGGTAGCCCTAGTAAACTAACACAGTGCACATTCACACCACTTCTTACCTTCAGTTCTCTCTCAAAAGAAATGAAGGCATGTGCATTCCATAATCGCTTCCTTTTATTCCAATATTTTTTGTTCCCTGTGTAATACTTTTCCCCATAAAACCTGTAAGCGCCTTTCATCCGGCCCTGGATCTCACTCACCTCTCTGTCCATCATTTCGACACCTCCCTAGTTAAAAATGGCCAAGCTGGCAGTGCCTCTTTGTAAGGAGACACTGCATTTCAATAAAGCTCCGTTTTAATCTCCCACGTGTCACTACAGAGGATATTAGCTATACAGCAAATGTATGTTGTGTGTATGTGTTCGTGCTTAGGAGAATGAGGACCTAACCTATGCAGTTTCACTGCCAACAGGTTTTAGAGGCAGTTTTCCTGCTAATTGTTTGTTGTTAATTGTGAGGGTTTTTTTTTACTCATTTTATTCTAACTTTGAATGCTTATCAAGTTGCATCTGTGGACTCTTGTTAAATTCCTCCTTGCCCTGAGCATTTCATTGCTACCTATACCTCTTTTAAAAATATAATATTGTTTTTAATAGCTAACAGACTTGTAATTGCAACCTTTGTGTCTCATCATGTGGACCCTTTGCCAGATTTTTCCTTCTGCTTATCTCTGAATGCTCAATGACATTGGCATTTTCAGGAACTGTGTTATAATCCTTTTCCAACTGACTTCCTGCTATTCAATGTACAGTACACAACAAGGAGTACATTCCACCAATGTGTTCTCCAATAAGTAGCTCTGAGCACCGAACATCAAAAACAAAATGAGTTTGGCAATCTTAACACAACATCTGTTCGGGGATTTTTTCCCCCCACGCCAGGAGGGGGAGAAAAAGAGAAATAAATGTATACTACATGGCACATTTTTTAAAAATCGAAGAAAGCTGTTGTGTGAAAAAGGAATGAAAAGGTACCCAAGACAGAAAAAATACATGAAATTCTATACCGCCCCAAAGACAAATTCACATTTTATTCTGCTCTGCCTTTTGAGTAGTTATACAGGTGGCAACAGAAATATGAGATGCTTTGCAGTACTTTCCTCGTGTTCCCCAGTCCTCTATAAGCATCAATTACCATCGGGTAAATGACTTTCTCCAAATACATCTGAGCAGTCATATATTTCCATTAGTCTCCACTTCGTTTCAACGACCCAACTGTAGACAAAACGCTGTGTGTGCCTACTGTGACATTCATCGCGGCAACTGCACCTGTTAGGAGAATGTTTCTGCTTATTACAAACATTCGGCGAACAATGAGGCCATGTCTGCAGAAGGTAATTGTTTTAAAATTAATACTGGATCATTTGCCTTCAGATACTGTTCTTTTCAGTCTTCCACAGTCCTCCCATGCACACAAAGTAAAAAGAGTGAAGGGAGAACATGTTTTTCAAGCAACACACACCTACGAGGAGGCAGAGTTTGAAGTGAAGTTGTCTTGCCAGGGCCCTGGGGCTTGAACAAGCTCCCCCTAATCCTGGGAAGTTCTTCGGGTTGCTCGTGCCAACTTATTCCTGAATCTTTTTGAGAAAATGCAACTGAGCTTGCCTAAGAGCTTCGTAGTTCCTCTCATTCCAGCCCCCTCCCTCTGCCACTTCATCCCATACCCTGAACTCGGGGGAGATGGTGATCAGGGAAAGGAGAGAGAAATGGTACTAACTGGTCCTTTTTAGAGCCATCTATAGCAGAGTAGAAGTAAATGGATATGGCAGAGAGGGGAGGATCATATAGATGTTGGGTCTATCAGCTCAATATCTACCTCACGGACCTGCAGATGCCTAGTCTGTACCCATCCACTTTTGTCCCTACTTTGGGTCTTTATCAAGTGATTCATAGTTTGTAGAGATCTTTCACCTGCCTGGTTAAATATATTCCTATGTATTTTATTTTCTTTGCAGATATTGTGAAAGGTATTGAGTATTTGATTTGATTCTCAGCTTGACTGTCGTTGGTGTATGGGAATGCTACTGATTTGTGTACATCGATTTTGTAGCCTAAGACTTTGCTGAATTTATTTATCAATTCCAGGAGTCTCTTGGC
This sequence comes from Propithecus coquereli, assembly GCF_000956105.1. Lineage (NCBI taxonomy): Eukaryota > Metazoa > Chordata > Mammalia > Primates > Indriidae > Propithecus > Propithecus coquereli. Next base: position 556,408 of record NW_012133859.1, on the reverse strand, counting down.
AGAATCTTTGGGATTTTCTAGGTATAAGATCATACCATCAGCAAATAGCAATAGTTTGACCTCCTCTTGCCCCATCTGGATATGCTTAATTTCCTTCTGTTGCCTGATTGCTCTGGCTAGGACTTCCAGCACTTTATTGACCAGTAGTGCTGACAGTGGGCATCCTTGTCTTGTTCCAGTTTTGAGTAGAAATGCTTTCAACTTTTCTGAATTCAGTATGATGTTGGTTGTGGATTTGTCATATATGGCTTTTATAATTTAATTGGATAGCCACATGTGGAAGATTGAAAGAGGATCCATATCTCTCATTATTCACAAAAATTAATTCAGGATGGATAACAGACTTAAATCTAAGACATAAAACCGTAACAATTCTAGAAGAAAATGTTGGAAAAACTCTTCTAGATATTGGCCTAGGCAAAGAATTTATGAAGAAGACCCCAGGGGCAATCACAGCAACAACAAAAATAAATAAATGGGACTTGATTAAGTTAAAAAGCTTCTGCAGGCCAAGGAAACAATCAACAGAGCAAATAGACAAGCTACAGAATGGGAGAAAATATTCACATTCTAGATATCTGATAAAGGGATAATAACCAGCATCTACAAAGAACTCAAGGAAATCAGCAAGAAAAAATTCAAACAACCCCATTAAAAAGTGGGCAAAAGACATGAACAGAAGCTTTCAAAAGAAGATAGACTAATGGTCAATAAACGTATGAAGAAATGCTGAACATTACTATTCATCAGAGAAGTGCAAATCAAAACCACAACGAGATATCACCTAAGCCCAGTGAGAATGGCTTTTATCAAAAAGTTCCAAAACAGTAGTTGCTAGCATGGATGCAGAGAGAAAGGGACACTTATACACTGTTGGTGGGACTGCGAACTAGTGCAACCTCAATGGAAAATAGTATGGAGATTCCTCAAAGAACTAAAAGTGGACCTATCATTTGATCCAGCAATACCACTACTAGGTATTTACCCAATGGAAAAAAAAGTCATTTTATCAAAAGAACACTTGCACTTGGATGTTTATGGCAGCACAGTTCATAATTGCAAAGATGTGGAGTCAACCCAAGTGCCCCTCAATTCATGAGTGGATTAATAAAATGTGGTACGTATATACCATGGAGTACTACCCAGCCTTGAAAAATGAATTAATATTTTTTGCAACAATTTGGATGAACTGGAGACCATCCTTCTAAGTGAGGTATCACAAGAATGGAAAAGCAAACACCACATGTACTCACTGTTAAATTGGAACTAACTGATCAGCACTCATGTGCACAGATGGAAGTAAAGCTCAGTGGAAATCATGTAGGTGGGAGGGGGGAGAAGGGGATGGGTGGAATCATACCTAATGGGTACAATATACATTATCTGGGTGATGGCACACTTATAACTTTGATTCAAGCAGTACAAAAGCAATCCATGTGACCAAAACATTTATACCCCTGTAATATTCTGAAATTTAAAAAAAAGAAAACTTAAAAAAAGACTCAATACCATTTACAATAGCTACAAAGAAAATAAAATGCCTAAGACTATACCTAACCAAAGAGGTGAAAGATTTCTGCAAGGAGAACTACAAAGCACTGAGCAATGAAATCATAGATGACACAAACAAATGTTTGTTGTCCATTTTAACAAGATAATGTCTTCCTTTTTTGGCAAAAATCAGGAAAGTTTCCTGTGGCCCATTTTAAACAATTTGAGTTCTATGGCAGCAGCTCACAGTGTGTGTAGTATCCTCCTGTGCTCTCCTTTATTGCTTTCACGGGATTTGGGGGCAGGAAGAATTTATACAGGCATGAAGCTCCTGCTGCTTGTAGTGCCATGAATAAGAAACTCATTTGTCTCTGACCCAGGAGTCTCAGGTCTTTTGCCAGCATCAGTAAAACTGTGGCAGGCTAACCTGCTAGCTTGCAAGTAGGGTAAATCTCAGACTCTTTATAGCTTGTCAAAATGAGTTTGACGAGCAATTTCAAACAATTACGGGAACGTCATTTGCTTTGCCAAAATATTCTTTGCAATAACACATTTAGGTTAGTTACAATATTATGTGACTTGTAAAGTTTCCCCAATACTCTTCATCCACTTTCTTTCAAATCCCACATGCACTCTTCTCAGGAGTGCATGCCAGCCTATATAGTCATGTATTTAGAAATATATGTCAAGGAAGACAATAACTTACTTTGCAAAATTTGCTGCAGTTTACAAATAATGAAGTGTCAATGGAGCGAAAATGTTTTTCATATAGTTTTCTGTTAGTTTTGCACTGGCTTTCTCTGAAGGCCCTGTCCCACATTTTATCACGCACTTAGTACAAGACCTCTTAGTACAAGCACTCTCTATTTAATGGTATCAAGTAGGTCATTACATACATACATATATACATGAAAGTATAAACACCTATATATTTCTGCTTTCAAAATTA
>NW_012133859.1:550912-553253 GCF_000956105.1 Propithecus coquereli | reverse complement strand
TTGAAATTCATACAGAACACTTGTTTATACTCTGTCCTCCAGAGATTGGTCAGAATGGCTACTGCAGCTACAAAGGAAATTGGGAAACAATTTATTCTGGGGGTTAAGTATCCAGGTAGAAATTGAATTCTGTTACTCAAGGAAGGATAAGTGGTAGCTGAGCAGGGAATTATCAGTCTCAACCTAATTCTTCTACCTAATTCTTATATTATCTTACCTGATCTTGGTTAGTTTTCACCTGAATGCTACCATCACTAAAATACTATACGTTTCTTGTAGGAAGCAATTTTGTATTATTTATGGTTCTTCTTGGCATCGGGCGGCATCTTGCCATGTAATCCATCCCCAATCAATATATGCTAGTTTTAATAGTATTTATTGAATAACACAGACTACCATGTACTGCTTTTTAGCAAAAGAACTTTACATCATCTTCAGTAAATTATATAATTCCCACAACAAAAGTCTATGAGAGTAATTTAAATGTTCAAATCTTTATTTAAAACATGTCTTAGTCATCCTCAGACAAATTATTTTCTAGACAATTGAAATTAATTTTGAGTGTAGACATAAAGTTTATGTGAATATATTTCTTAACTAATTGGTTCCCTCTCTCATAAAATATTTATCAAACATTTTACTTATAAGGCATGGTGGTGGGTATTTAGTATATAAAGATGAATAAGATGTAATCCCTGCTCTCAAAGAACTTGAAATCTAGTGTATTTCTGTTGTGTGCATGGATATCATTGCCCATTACACACTTGTACATGTGTATACCTTTGCATCAATACCTTTGCATTCTGATGTGAGTGATTTTCTTTTGTAATATTTTCTTTTGATTGCCATAAAAAAATTAATGGTTCTTTGGGCAGAAAGGGAAATAAAGGATTAATTTACCCTTTTTGAAAAATCTATTCCAAAGTAGAACTGAGATAAATGGATAGAGTTTAATTCTAAAATAGAAATTTTTAAAAATAATTCTTTACCCCGTAATTTTTTCTGTGAGACTGTTGAATGTATTTTTATCACTGCATAAGATTTCTCCCAATAGGGTATTCTTTAAAGTCTAGTGTAGTCTGTTTCAACATTTTATAAGACTATAGAAATCTGTTATCTATTTTTTTCTGGTAAAAATTAACATTGCCATTGTTCCAAAGTGCTTTTATGAGTTTTTTTTTTTTCCTTTTGAAAACAGGTCTACTCATTCTGTAGAAGTGCTAAATTAATTCAGTCTCATTGTGGGTTTCAGTCCCAAACATATTTACTAATAACCTTGTGTAGAGGATGCCTAAATTTCAAGACATTTATTCCCACAGTTGCTAATAGTGTTGCATGCTGACGGTTCACACTAAGTGCCCCCACAGCTGAGGCAGAAGCCTCATGGAGATTATGTGCACTCCCAAAGGGAAGTTCTCATGGAATGGCTTGATGACATAAGGAGTTCAAAGGCCTGGCCCACTTTCTGTATATTAGGACATCTCCCAAGGGCCAACTCAACTCCAGACCTTTCCACAGGGTGGGCTGAGACCTCATTGTAATTGCAATGAAGTAATAGTGTGATTGTGAAAATTTCAACAGCATTGAATTGGGATGGGAGGCAGTTGCAGAGAATGCAGTGGTTGGGGAATGCTATATCAGACATTTGAGAAGTTTAGGATAATTAGTAATTATTGGGCTATGGAATAGAATGTCTTATGCTGAGTGCTATTCATGTCTTAGAGTAAGGAAATGAAACACTTAGGGTGATTAATTACCCATTTTGTCCTGAGTTTGAAATTCATACAGCTTTCTTGGAAACAGAAAATCTCACCTTCTAGAACTGAAGGGTAGAAAAAGCTGAGGATCAGCCCAGAACTGAATTATAAGGGTGCCAGTCCTCTCGAGAAGGTTAAATTCTCAACGTCATAAAATCTCTTATGCCAAGGACAGCAGATTGGATAAGGATGGGACCCCAAAACTTGAGATGAGAGACATATGGGTTGATTTACTTGACAATCTTGAACCCAAGTTTTCCCTGAATGTCCTGGGTTGGCAGAAATGGCCCATTCCTCCCTCTTAAAGGCCAGCACTTCTGCATTGTTTGAAGATGATGCAAAGGGCTATACTTTGCAAGACAATGTATGTCCTTCTCACCCTCTGTTTGTATCTACCTCCACATCCCTTCTAGACATCAGATAAATAACAAAGGCTAAGTCACAGTATGAGCCAGTAAAACAAGTGCTAGACGTGCTAAGGGAAGAAATAGACTCTGTCATGAATGGTTCTGTAAGAGTTAGCCAACATATAAACAACCAGGAGGATATGTATAGGACTGGATGCTGAGCAGGCTAATCAGTGA
>NW_012133859.1:534195-550822 GCF_000956105.1 Propithecus coquereli | reverse complement strand
TGTTTTTCATATAGTTTTCTGTTAGTTTTGCACTGGCTTTCTCTGAAGGCCCTGTCCCACATTTTATCACGCACTTAGTACAAGACCTCTTAGTATAAGCACTCTCTATTTAATGGTATCAAGTAGGTCATTACGTACATACATATATACATGAAAGTATAAACACCTATATATTTCTGCTTTCAAAATTAATTGTTTTGAGAATAATTGGCTTTTATGTATATGTTTAAAACGTGATTTTAAAATTATAATCGTTTATGACAATATTGTCTTTTCCCAGTCAAATTAATTATAGCTTTCATTTAGGGAATCCAACGAAGACTTTTAAATATAGTGAAAGCTAAATAGGAAAACTGGAACAACTGAACATTAATGAATATAGCTCTCATTACTGACTCTTGCTTTGTAATTAATAGTGAGTGAATATTTTACCATGCATGTCTTGTCTTTTCAGATCACTGGGAAAATTTAAGGTTCAGAATTTCTTTGTCCTCTCAGTTCTGACTCAAAGGACACTTCCTCCTAGAACCACAATCCTCCTATAAAAGTAAATGATTGCTGTTTCACTCTTAGAGTATCCACTAGATTTAGGTTTTCCTTTATTTAATGAAGTATAAAAAACAAACATAAACAGGATAAAGAGTTTTAAGCAAGAGAGAAGTTTCTTTCTTTCTAGGGATAGTGTGGCTGCTCCATAGTCCCTGGGAACTCAGGCTGTTTACTGGTTCCTGTTCTCAGCATGTGGCCTCTTTCCTCAAGTTACCTCCTGGCCCAAGATGCCTCCTAAAGCTCTAATCATCACGTTCCCATTCTTAGGTGTCAGCAGGAGGGAAGTAGCCAGGTTCTTTCAAGAGACTCTTGAAATTCATACAGAACACTTGTTTATACTCTGTCCTCCAGAGATTGGTCAGAATGGCTACTGCAGCTACAAAGGAAATTGGGAAACAATTTATTCTGGGGGTTAAGTATCCAGGTAGAAATTGAATTCTGTTACTCAAGGAAGGATAAGTGGTAGCTGAGCAGGGAATTATCAGTCTCAACCTAATTCTTCTACCTAATTCTTATATTATCTTACCTGATCTTGGTTAGTTTTCACCTGAATGCTACCATCACTAAAATACTATACGTTTCTTGTAGGAAGCAATTTTGTATTATTTATGGTTCTTCTTGGCATCGGGCGGCATCTTGCCATGTAATCCATCCCCAATCAATATATGCTAGTTTTAATAGTATTTATTGAATAACACAGACTACCATGTACTGCTTTTTAGCAAAAGAACTTTACATCATCTTCAGTAAATTATATAATTCCCACAACAAAAGTCTATGAGAGTAATTTAAATGTTCAAATCTTTATTTAAAACATGTCTTAGTCATCCTCAGACAAATTATTTTCTAGACAATTGAAATTAATTTTGAGTGTAGACATAAAGTTTATGTGAATATATTTCTTAACTAATTGGTTCCCTCTCTCATAAAATATTTATCAAACATTTTACTTATAAGGCATGGTGGTGGGTATTTAGTATATAAAGATGAATAAGATGTAATCCCTGCTCTCAAAGAACTTGAAATCTAGTGTATTTCTGTTGTGTGCATGGATATCATTGCCCATTACACACTTGTACATGTGTATACCTTTGCATCAATACCTTTGCATTCTGATGTGAGTGATTTTCTTTTGTAATATTTTCTTTTGATTGCCATAAAAAAATTAATGGTTCTTTGGGCAGAAAGGGAAATAAAGGATTAATTTACCCTTTTTGAAAAATCTATTCCAAAGTAGAACTGAGATAAATGGATAGAGTTTAATTCTAAAATAGAAATTTTTAAAAATAATTCTTTACCCCGTAATTTTTTCTGTGAGACTGTTGAATGTATTTTTATCACTGCATAAGATTTCTCCCAATAGGGTATTCTTTAAAGTCTAGTGTAGTCTGTTTCAACATTTTATAAGACTATAGAAATCTGTTATCTATTTTTTTCTGGTAAAAATTAACATTGCCATTGTTCCAAAGTGCTTTTATGAGTTTTTTTTTTTTCCTTTTGAAAACAGGTCTACTCATTCTGTAGAAGTGCTAAATTAATTCAGTCTCATTGTGGGTTTCAGTCCCAAACATATTTACTAATAACCTTGTGTAGAGGATGCCTAAATTTCAAGACATTTATTCCCACAGTTGCTAATAGTGTTGCATGCTGACGGTTCACACTAAGTGCCCCCACAGCTGAGGCAGAAGCCTCATGGAGATTATGTGCACTCCCAAAGGGAAGTTCTCATGGAATGGCTTGATGACATAAGGAGTTCAAAGGCCTGGCCCACTTTCTGTATATTAGGACATCTCCCAAGGGCCAACTCAACTCCAGACCTTTCCACAGGGTGGGCTGAGACCTCATTGTAATTGCAATGAAGTAATAGTGTGATTGTGAAAATTTCAACAGCATTGAATTGGGATGGGAGGCAGTTGCAGAGAATGCAGTGGTTGGGGAATGCTATATCAGACATTTGAGAAGTTTAGGATAATTAGTAATTATTGGGCTATGGAATAGAATGTCTTATGCTGAGTGCTATTCATGTCTTAGAGTAAGGAAATGAAACACTTAGGGTGATTAATTACCCATTTTGTCCTGAGTTTGAAATTCATACAGCTTTCTTGGAAACAGAAAATCTCACCTTCTAGAACTGAAGGGTAGAAAAAGCTGAGGATCAGCCCAGAACTGAATTATAAGGGTGCCAGTCCTCTCGAGAAGGTTAAATTCTCAACGTCATAAAATCTCTTATGCCAAGGACAGCAGATTGGATAAGGATGGGACCCCAAAACTTGAGATGAGAGACATATGGGTTGATTTACTTGACAATCTTGAACCCAAGTTTTCCCTGAATGTCCTGGGTTGGCAGAAATGGCCCATTCCTCCCTCTTAAAGGCCAGCACTTCTGCATTGTTTGAAGATGATGCAAAGGGCTATACTTTGCAAGACAATGTATGTCCTTCTCACCCTCTGTTTGTATCTACCTCCACATCCCTTCTAGACATCAGATAAATAACAAAGGCTAAGTCACAGTATGAGCCAGTAAAACAAGTGCTAGACGTGCTAAGGGAAGAAATAGACTCTGTCATGAATGGTTCTGTAAGAGTTAGCCAACATATAAACAACCAGGAGGATATGTATAGGACTGGATGCTGAGCAGGCTAATCAGTGAAGAGGGAGGAGCAGAACATAAAGTTGAATGAGGGAGAGTTTATTGGTAAGAGAGAAAACTCCCATGATATAGGATGCAACTACCTGGCAAGGATACCAGGTGATGATGCCAAATTCTAGATTGGCTGTTGAAAGCTTACAGACAGCTGTGACCCATAGTAAGCAGGAATGCCAGATGTCTGGGAAGAATTTGGAAAAAATAAATAAAATGATTTTTTCTTGTTGATTTTTTTGAGTTCTAGATAGATTCTGGTTATCAGCCCTTTATCAGATGTGTAGAGAGCAAATATTTTTTCCCATTCTGTGGGCTGTCTATTCACTCTAATGACAGTTTCCTTGGCAGTGAAGAAGCTTTTTAATTTGATTAGATCCCACTTATTTATTTTTGTTGCTGCGGCGATTGCTTTGGGGGTCTTCTTCAAGTTTTCCTTACCTAGGCTGATGTCTGAAAGGGTCTTCCCAACATCTTCATTTAGAATTCTTAAGGTTTCATGCCTTAGGTTTAAGTCTGTTATCCACTTTGAAGTGATTTTTGTGAGAGGTGAGAGGTAGGGGTCTAGTTTCAGTCTTCTGCATGTAGCTATCCAGTTTTCCCAGCACCATTTACTGAAAAGAGATTCTTTTCCCCAGTGTATGTTTTTGTCAGTTTTCTCAAAGATTAGATTACCATATGCAGATGGTTTCATCTCTGGATTCTCAAACAATCCCATCAACAAATGGGCAAGCGAAATGAACAGAAACTTTTCAAAAGAAGACAGAATAATGGCCAGCAAACATAAAAAAAATGCTCAACATCTCTAATCATTAGAGAAATGCAAATCAAAACCACAATGAGGTACCACCTAACCCCGGTGAGATTGGCCTCTATCAAAAAAACACAAAACAACAAATGTTGGCGAGGATGTGGAGAGACAGGAACACTTCTACACTGCTAGTGGGACTGCAAATTAGTGCAACCTCTGTGGAAAAGAATTTGGAGATACCTCAGAGAGCTAAAAATAGAAATACCATTTGATCCAGCAATAGCACTATTAGGCATCTACCCAAAAGAGCACAAAACATTCTACGATAAGGACATCTGCTACCCGAATGTTCATGGCAGCACAATTCACTATTGCAAGAATGTGGAAACAACCCAAGTGCCCGTCAATCCATGAGTGGATTATCAAAATTTGGTATTTGTTTACAATGGAATATTACTCAATTATAAGAAATGACAGTGATCTAGCACCACTTACATTTTCCTGGATTAAACTTGAGCCCATTATCCAAAGTGGGGCGCCACAAGAGCAGAAGAACAGGATCCATTTGTACTCACCATCAAATTGGTATTAACTAATTAACACATAAATGCACATATCAGAACAACATCTATTGGATGCTGGGGAAGGGGGAGGGCGGCGGGAGGAGGAGGGAGGAGGGGACCGGTATTTGTATACACAAGGAGTGCAATGCGCACTACCCGAAGGATGGACATATTTGAAACACGGACTTGGGAGGGGTGAACCAAGGGCAACACACGTAACCTAAACATCTGTACCCCATAATATGCTGAAATAAAAAAAAATAAACAAAATGTTCAGACAAGTGTGCTGTCTGGAGAGGATATACTATGAAAAACTGGAAAACCCATTAACTATCTACTACATGGGTTGACATGGAAGATGCTCCAATTCCTTAAATCAATAAGAAATGTGCAGGTGAGAGGGGGAGCAACATTGTGCAGAAGCCCAACAGTGGCTGTACTTAGAACATCGGGCTGATGGTAGAGCTGGTCTTCTAGAACAGGGCTCCCTAATAGCAGTGGGGATGATAAGATGATAGGACAATAAGAGGAGACAGATGGCAGAGCTTAACTATCTAAACCAAAGTAGACATAATCAAAAGGGCAATAATTACTACCCATCCCTTTGAGCTTCTTGTGCCAAGAGACCAGCAGGCAAGGAAAAAGGAGTATCATCCTTTAGGAGTTAGTGACTCTGAATGTCAAAAATAGGTGGGGCTGCCGTTAGGTAACACAGACAGAAGAATTGTATTTGGCACCCAGATATACTGAAGCTTCTCTTGCGAATTCCCTCCCAGATGGAAAAGCCGTCATGACCTGATAAGGGGATGATGACTAGTGGCTCCAAACCTCTCAGGAACGAGGGTCTGGGGCTGTCCACCAGGTAAGCCATGTAGACCAGGAACATTGTTAGCCAAGGATGAAGGTGCCTCTAGAGGAGAAAGATGATGACTATTAGTTGCAATCCTGCAACCAGCAGCAGGTTTAGTAGTTTTCTTCCCTCTTCTTTGTCTTATAATTTTCCCCAGGAAAGGAGACAAATTTGAATCATGGAGGCTATATTCCCTGATAAGTTCACATATTTTCAAGCAAGTAGTAGTCAATAGTGGGAAAAATGGATTGTGGAGCATGGTAAAGAGCACTGCCTGGACTGCCCTGTCAGGACCAAGGTGCTCGCGTTCCCAGATGCTGAGAGGGATGTCTGCTGGAGGTTGAAAGCTGAGTCCCTCCTGAAGACTTGCCCTCAGCCAAGAGAAGCTGTCTCTTTCAGGGTTATTCTACCTCTGCAGGGGAAGCCCATGCTCCATGACTAGTCTGTAGAGGATCAAAATTCTGACTTCTTTTCTCAGTGGTAAACAACTGTAAAGGACTATCCTTGTTCCATAACTCCCCACAGGATCAGTTGGGGATTTTGTTGTACCTTAATCTCAATTCCATTTCTCTTTCTACCTATCCCTGTTTCCTTTACTGCTTCACAGATGCTCTTGAGAGCACTCCTTAATAAAATAAAATTCCTTTATGCAAATTTCCTTTTCAGAGTTTGTTCCTGGGGAATCCCAATGATAGCACTTTGTTTTCCCTGATTTTTTTTTTTTTTAAATTTTTCTATAATACCTTATTATTATTTCTATTTAAACTCATAGCTAATATTTTATTATTCTACTTTAAAATATGTATCTTTTTTTCAGATTAATCTTAGAGATGCATATTCTTCTATAATTTATGCCTTTTACTCCATTTTGTGTGTGTGTGTATATATATATAACTTTTTTAAGTTTACACACAATGATTGTACCTATTAATGAGATACACAATAATATTTTGATACATATAATGTATAGTGATCAGATAGGGTAATTAGCATATCCGTCATCTCAAACATTTAGCATTTCTTTATGTAAGGAACATTCAATATCTTTTTTCTAGCTGTTTTAAACTATATAATACATTATTGTTAACCATAGTCATCCTACAATGGTATAGAATACTAGAACTTATTCCTCCTATATAGCTATAATTTTGTATCCTTTAATATACTTTTGATTCAATACTTCCTCTTAGCTCACAGACTAATCTTATGGGAAACATTTTATCTGATTTGTGCTTTTCTGAAGAACCCTAATTTATCATAGTACCATTATATTATCTATTAGGATTATATATCATTTTCTAATAAATGTGTGGTTTGAGTTCCTTCAATTTTATCTTATGAAGCAGATTTCTAAAATTTATGCAGAGATGTTACTCTTCTGCTTCAGTTCAGGTTTCATTAAATATATAAATCAAAAATGTCTTTCTGCAGGGTAGAGCAAATCAAGATTCAAGTAAGTAACTAAAATATTGCTTTCAGTAGGACTGACAGATTTTCTATCCATTGTCTTTATCAATTACTACATATCAGAATGGCCTTATCTGTTGTCTGGTTTTACACAGTGTCTTTTTTATGTGTCTAGCTACCCATCCAATTAGGATCTGCTGAGCATCCTGTTATGTGAGATGTGAGATTACCTCTGCCCACAAAACAATGATGCTGGTAACAGCTGAGTTTATTAGTTGCAGTAGGTTACAAGGAGAGAAAAAATATAAAATATCTCACAGTCATTACGCTCAGGGGCATGTCTGTGCCAGAGGCCTGAACATGCAACAAAGAACACCTTAAGAGAGGAACATCACTCCCGAACCAAGCTTCATATTTGTGTGTACGTCCGAACCCCTTCAGATGTATTGTATTAGTTTGCTGTGGCGCCATAATAAAGTATTACAGATGGGCTGTGTTAATCAACAGAACTAGAAATCCAGGATTAAGGTGTTGGAAGGGTTGGTTTCTTCTAAGCCCTTTCTTCCTAGCTTTCAGATAGCCATCTTCTCCTTGCATCCTCACATGTTGTTCCCACAGTGTGTGTCTGTGTCCTAATGTCCTATTCTAACAAAGACATCAGTCGTATTAAATTAGGACCCACCCTCATGACCTCATGTTAACATACTAATAATCACCTCTTTAAGGACTCTATCTCTTGAGGTATGAGAGGTTAGGACTTCAACATAGGAATTTTGGGAAGGCACACAATTCAGCTTATAACCGAGGGGTAGAAAATACACACCTTTTTTAAGTAATGAGAAAGGGAACAAAGGACCTCCAGAGCCAGCAAGTGCTGGGGAGGAGCTGCATGCTGAGAGTCTTAGAAACAGTGATGATATTATCCAAAAGCCCTGACGTCTCTCTGCAAAACGTCTTGGTCTGGGAAAGCTGGCTTACTGCCTGCCGTCCAGTAAGGGGAAGGAGAAAAGTCCCCATAGACAGTTAAAACTGTGCATGGATTTGTTCCCTTCACACTTGCTGTACAACAGGCACTGCTGTTTCAGTTGCTGACGATTTAGCCATGAGCAAGCAGAGAACGCCCTTGTTCTTGTGAAGCTGACATCTAGTAGGGGAGTAAAACCTATGTGAAAACAAGAAAACAGACGATTTGATATAATAATAAATATTCTATGGTAATATAACAGAGGCTATTTGAATGGGTTTTAGTTTAGTCTATGGACATACCACCCAAAACATTCTAGATCTTGTCTAAATGAGCTTTAGATTAGTGCCAGAGAGTCAGGGAAGAAATTTCTGAGAACTGTACTGCAAGAGAGAGTCATTCATAGAAGAGAGGTTACATACTTACCTAGGTTTAATTTAATGTATTTTTCTTACATATTAAAAAATAACAAGATAGCTTTAAAAATATATGGTATGGTATGTATATATACACATGATACATGTCATATATATGTATATACCTATATAGTACATAAGAAAACATATATTTGTACATATATGTCTGTGTGTATATATTAATTAATAAATATATCCGAAATTCTTTATTTCTCCTTTCATCTGTGCACTTTACCATGTGATTTTATAGCTCTGCCCATTAACAAGTGTAATCTATTTCCCCTAACCTTGAATTTGGGCTGGGATAGGGATTTATTTTGCCAACGGAATGCTATAAAACTGATGCAGCACTTCCGAGCCTTGGCACCACAAGACTTTGCATGATTCTGCATTCTCTCCTGCATTCACTCCGCCACCATAATGTGAATACACTTGGCCTGTTACCCCAGCCAGTCTTAGACAGGTGTGTAAGGTACTCTGTAGGATAAAAAAATCCCTGTTTTCTTTTTTTTCTTTTACTATACTCTCACAAGACAGAATGCTTCCGTGACCAAATGTGTGGGGGTTTTCCCCCACACGCCAAGTGAGCAATCATTTCAGCAGCAGGCACCAGCTGGGTGCCCTCTCATTCAATTCAATTCCACCACTGTCTACCTGGAAACAGCTTCAGATCCCACGGGGTGAGGGCTCAGTCTCACAAGCCTGCCCCAACTTTTGACATTGATCACAAGTAGTAGTTTGTCATCCATACTTCTGACTGATCAGCTATAAATTGGGATTTCTACTAGCCCTCCTCAGGTTTGACTACTTTGTTAGAATGGGTCATAAAACTCAGGAATATGCTTTACTTGCTTTTACTGGGCTATTTATTTAGTTATTCTTTAAAATAAGTTTTCTCATTCGCATTTGCGATTTACAACATGATGTTATGGGCTACATAGAAATATTAAGGTGGTTACTATGGTGAAGTAAATTAATGTATCTGTCATTTCACATCTCACATAGTTACTTTTTTTTGGCAAGAACAACAAAAATATACTTATTTAACAAAAATACCTAATCCTACACAATATTATTAAGTCTAGTCCTCATATTGTACACTAGATCTCTAGATTTGTTCATCCTACCTACCTGCTACTTTGTATCCTTTAATCTACATCTCCCCATCTCCCCAGTTCCTTCCCCTGCCCTGCCTCTGTTTTGTTTAGATTCCACATATGAAATCATGCAATATTTTTCTTTCTGTATCTAGTTTATTTCACTTAGCGTAATGTCCTCCAGATTCAACCATATTGTGGCAAATGGCAGGATCTTTTTAAAGGCTGAATAATATTCCATTGTGTAAACACACACACACACACACACACACACACACACACACACACCAGATTTTCTTTATCCTTTGTCCATTGATAAACACTTATGCTGTTTCCATGTCTTGACTGTTGTGAATAATACTGGAATGGACATGGGAATGCAGATATCTTTAAAAGGTGGTGATTTCATCTCCTTTGGGCATATATACCCAGAAGAGAAATTGCTGGGTCATTTGGTAATCTATTTTTAATTTCTTTAGTAACCTCCATGCTGTTTTCTGTAAAACACTTCTGCTGACTCTCGGTTTAGGTGATTCTATCTCTAGCTTCTTAAAGTGTAATGTTGGGCTATTTATTTGGAATCTTTTATCTTTTTTAATGTAGGTATTTGTTTCTATAAATTCCCCTCTTAGAGCTGCTTTTACTGCATCCATAGGTTTGGGTATATTGTATTTCCATTGTCATTTGTCTCAAGATATTTTTTATTTCCTTTTTGATTTCTTCTTTGACTCATTGGGTACAATGAGGTTACAAGGACACAAATGAATAGCCAAAGGGAGAGATACATAGGGCAAGGCCTAGAGGGTTCTGAGTACAAGAGCTTCTGTCCTAGTGGAGTTGGGGTGCACCACCTTCCTGACACATGGATGTGTTCTTGTCCATCAACCTGGACACCCATCAAATCTTGTTCAAGAGTTTTTACAGAGTTTGATCTCCAGTCGCCCCAGCTTCCGAGAGGTCAGTGAGTAGGGCTGAAAGTTCCAAACCTCTAATTTTCTAATCACTTGATCTTTTTGGTGACTGGTCCTATTCTAAAATTATCTAGAGCCTTTACCCTAAGTAATATTATTAGCCTAAATTCAAGAGTTATCAAAGGGGTTCATTATGAGTAACAAAATATGCCCCACCACTCAGGAAATTCCAAGAGTTTTAGGAGCTCTATGATAAGAACCAGGGACAAAAACCAAATATATTTCATATTATATCACAGGCACCCTAGACCAGCCCGCAGCCACACATAGCATTCCAGCTGACCTCAGATGAATGGACAAACTTAATTGACATCACCCACTTCTGGCTAGACCAGAAGAACCAGAAGATGACTTAAAGACTACTGAGAAAATTAAATCCTTATTATTTTGAGCCACTGAGTTTTGGGGATGGTTTGTTATGCAGCAACAGTTAATTGATACCTATGACGAAATCATATTCTAAAATGAAAACAGACTTAGGAAAAGGTAAAGTAAATCCAAGGGAAAAGTTAAAACAGAAAATGCATATTTGTTAGAGGTGGGATAAATATTTCCTTCAGAGCTTTATAACAACCAGTGGGAAGAGGACTAGGCCACTTCCTAGTGTATGAAACATAATATTCACAAGATAGAAGTAAAACAGTTATAACTATGCCTTTGATATTTTTAATATGTATATAAGTGAAATTATCCCACATTTGAAATTGAGGAAGAAATGAAGTAAAATGTAGCTCTCTTGGGTTTTTAACCACATTCTTTTTGTTTTCTAGAGAGGTTTTGATTATTCCAGAGCATTTTTCCTACTGCTACTTTACATGCTGTCTATTTACTCCTCTTTCATACTCTTTGCTTCACATTATTTTTCTTGCCTTTCCTATTTCCCTCCATTTCTACTCACTGGGAGAAGGCCAAAGAGATTAGAGAGGCAAAGTCAGCACTGGAAAATATTAGGTCAGTGTTTACTGGGGAGAAAAATTCTGATTACAATTTTTGACTTCCACACATATCTTTAGATACGAGACATTTCGTGTTATTCATCATCTAAAATGCTGCAGTAGTTAATGAACTTTCCTACACTTTCACAAGTTTATCTGTTATCAAATTAATTAGAATTAGCAGACAACTTATCAGCGGAAGCATATACCAAAAGAATTTTTTGTATCAAAACCAACAATTATTTACTCATACATTGTTTAGCTATATTACCAACATGTCTTTAAAAAAAAATCTTCGAATATGTGCTAACATGCTCTTTGTTGGCTTCCCAAAGATTTATTATCAAATTTTATCTTCAAAACTTAATGGAATTTATCTTCTTGAGTCATCTCTTTATTGTAAATCATTTTTAAAAAATGTATGCTTACCAAATGCCAACACTGGCTATAATCAGACAGGATAGCAGTGGCCAGAGTAGTAGCTGCTAGAACATGAAGACAAATTAGCTGTTCTGGGGCCAAGTAAATAAATTGCTGTTGGCCATGGTGATGTCTCTATTCTAGTCTCTCAGTGCTTGGGGCTAATGACACCCTGAGGACCTGCGAGGAGACAGCTGGTCAAAAACATTGAACATGTACTAATTTAATATAAATTTTAGTGACATGCAAGATTCTCAGAGATCCACTGCAGAATGATAACTTAAGTAGGAAATTGGATACTAAAGCACCCAAATTAAACAATACAAAAAAGTCCCTTTTCTTTCTGAGACATGTTTTAAAGCAGGTGATTATTTTTAATAGTCTGTAAAAGCAGTGAGAAGGTCTTTGGTTGAGCAGCTGAAAGGAGTTGCCTAATTCATTAACTCTTTCTTGCTCTACTAATGCATCTCTCTTTGTTTTTTAGAATTGCAGTTTTATAAGAGACCAGCAGAGGAAATTCTATGTTACAGGATAGTTAATAAAGAGGCTCAGGAAGAGTCCACTATATGCTCTCCTATCACCAAAGATGCTTGAGTTGATAGAATCAGAAGCTTAGGTGGCTTGATGAGAATGAGCCCGACATGAATGGGTCCTACTCAGTCAAATCTCCACACACTGCCTTTAGCAAAGAATGGAGAAGCAGAAGGAGTGTGGTATTTAGACTCCAAGATGTACCTAGTGATCCCAGACCTGTGGTATTTACAACCTTATATAATCCTCTCTCTTTGAGGGTGATCTGCGCTTATGGATGTGCATCTAATGAAGAGACTACAGAAGAAGTGATGGAAAGTCATTTCTGAGATTAGTTTACCCAAAAACGTGGCTTCTGTCTTGGCTGCCCTCTCTCCTTCTCTCCCTCCCAGAGCTCTCACTCTGGGAGAAACAAGCTGCCATGTTATGAGTAGTCTACGGAGAGCCCCTGGTGGCAAAAAGCTTTTGTCTTTGTCCAATAGCCATTGAGGACCTGAGGCCTGCCAACAGCCATGTGAGTGAGTTTGGAAGAGAGTCCTCCCCCAGGGAGGACTCCAGTCCTCACTGACAGCTTCCTTGTTTGCAGCCTTGTAAGACACCCTGAGCTGGAGGCAGCAGCGAAGTCTCACCTGGATTTCCGACCCACAGAAACTATGAAATAATAAAAATTTGTTGTTTGTGGCTGAGTAATGCTCCATGGTATACACATACCACATTTTATTAATCCAGTCATGAATTGATGGGCACTTTTGTAACAATCTGGATGGAAATGGAGACCATTTTCCTAAGTGAAGTATCACAAAAATGGAAAAACAAACACCACGTGTACTCACTATTAAATTGGAACTAACCGATCAGCACTCATGTGCACAGATGAAAGTAAAACACAACAGAAATCAAGCAGGAGGAAAGGAGGAGGAGGGAATGGGTGAAATCACACCTAATGGGTACAATGTGCACTATCTGGGTGATGGGCACACTCGTAACTTTGACTTAAACAGTACAAAAGCAATCTGTGCAAGCAAAACGTCTGTACCCATATAATATTCTGAAACTAAAAGAAAATGTTGTTTGAAGCTGATATGTTTGGGGGATACACAACAATGGAAAATGAACACAGAGAGAGGTGTCTTCAAATTATCCATCTTGTGTTTTGGTTTCTACTTTTTATGTTTATTTTCTGCATTTTCATGTCTTTGCTGTACTTCGAGTTTGAGATTTCTCAGACCAGTTTTTCTCAGCAGTTATGTCCTAAGGGCCCACCTAGTGGAGAATCTGACGTAATTGGCAAGAGCGGTGTATTGTCCTTAATCTTTTATATCTCTGGCTCTTATTTTTAGATAAGGTCTTCATTGGCTGACCAGAGCCGTTCTGTCAGGTTTTCGTCTGAAATGTCAGTTCTTGATGCGATCATGGCTGGAGAATGACCAGATGCACCAAAGTAAGGCAAGGACGAAAATGAGGTTTATTGAGGAGAGAAAGATAGGATTACAGGGCAAGAGCAAGATACAGATTTACAGAGCATGAGACATACAACACAATGACGACCGGACCCGTCTTTGCAGCAGTAAAAAGAGCAAAAGGAAGGGTGCAAAAAAGGGACTTGGTTATGGTCTGTGTCTTGTTTCATAGTTCCCGGATTGGGACTTCCCTAGTGGCTCAGACGTCACCATGGAACCACTTTGATAGGAGAGTTGGGAGTTGCATTACTATGCGTGTGGGTTGCTTTAGGTCAGTTTCCAGACTCTATGGTACTTATGCTGCTTAGCCCGTGGGCTAGAGAGTCCTCTGCATTCTTTTGCAGCTGGTGCGTTAAGTTGATTGGCCAATTGGTAGGATATTCCCTCCTCCCCCAGGTATAGCAGTCGCTCAGGAGATTAAGGTGTGGAGGACCAAGATGGGGCCTTCTTCCTAGGTAGGGCAATTGCACCAAAGCAACAGCACCCACTTTTGTAGCTAGGAGACCCGGAATCCCTCACTATGTAACTAAAAATTCCACCTCCTCTCATATGACGGACTTAGCACAGAAATGGATGTGCAACAGAAGGTCGTGTTAGGAACGCCTTTGTCTTCATTATAACAATCACTTATCTTGCATTTGATGCTTTTTTTTTCTTCAGTCCCTAAAAGGCTAGGATGTTTATGACATTTTTGATTGTCATTTTAAGTTCTGATTTTCTGTAGCTAATTGAACTGAATATTTTTTTCAAATGTCCTGTCTGGCCAATTTTAAACTGCAACCCATCATCCTATCTCCACCTTCATTAACACTCTTAACTTCCTTTAATTTTTCCTTCCAAAATCACTTTATCACCAGCTATCATAACATATAAGCAAACATGGTTTGCTTACATATTGTAACAGAGAAAATGGCCTGGAAAACGGCAAAGATGCTTTTTGTCTCTTCAAAACTCCCTCATCCTTTTTGAGAACTAAAATCTACATCCCTGGCTCAGGCCAGTGGTCGGGAGGGGCAGGGGAGTGTCCTTTGTTCTTTGTGCCACCGGAGATGGCTCGAGGGAATGTCAGGGGGCAGAGGTCATAAGATTGTCTTAGCCAAAGATGGGACAAATCAGAATCTTTAAAAGGTCTGTGCTTCTGCTCAGAAGTGGAATATTGGTACTTTGAGACAGGAGTTTGCCAGCCTCCTCATTTGACAGCAAATTAATAAACTCCTCTTTCCTTTTCCTCAAACCACTTGTCCTCATTCTTCTGATGTGGCCTGGGGGACAAGTGACAAGCTTTCAGTAACAATATTACATTTATTGTTAATATATGTCCACTAAAGTACAAAAAAATCCATGAGGATTTTGTCTGTTTTGTTCACAAACAAAATTAGTTTGTTGAATCAACTAATTAATTCATTAATTAATAGTATTCTGGGAAATTAATATACAATGATAATTTAGAGATCAGCCTTCTACCCCCTGATTTTAAAGATGAGGACACAGAAATAAGAGATAAAATTAGTGGTAAGGCCACTAATTTAATGATACTATAGAATAATGATTAGATACTAGGTTTCAAATTGTTTTTCTATTATGCCTTCACATTTCCCCATTTCCAGGACAAACTTTAAAATAAAAGATATTTGAGATCATATATGAAGCCTTAACTTTGAATAGCTTTCTTTTTTTAATATTACTTTTCAAGTAAAATATTACCTTCAGATATTTGAATGTTTCTAAATGTTCTTTACTTAGCACCTTTTAATAGAATTTTAACTTTATTTCACAAAATTCCTTCATACTTTCCAAAATCTGTTAAGATCATATTGAATGTTTGTGTTGTTATAAAGCTGCATTAAGTCTTAGAAATTCATACTGTTTTTGAAAAATCACATGTTCCTTTTGTTAAAGTAATATTACCAATCAATTATTTTTTGGCAGTGATCATCAGACTTATATTAATAATAAAGAGTACTTTTTAAGTTGGGGGAATTTCTATAGTTTATTTACAAAATTATGCAGTATATTTTTAGGTTTTTAAGAATTAATATCTATATAGTTCCAGGCTTGTGTGCTTCTCCTCGAAGCCCATGACTTTGAGCCATACCACTCTTTCTCTGACATTTTGTGATACATCACTTAATCTCCTCTTCAATGTCCATTATCCAACAAACACTTTGACCTCAAGGTCTGCCATCATTTTCATTTCTTTGATGCAACAGGGATCACCATCCGATGTTCTAGCCTTTTAGTTTCTTGACCTCATCTACAGGGAGTTTATTTCCACTGCAGCTCAGCCATTACCCCACCACCCGCAGTGCCACACCATGGACCCTGTATCTACTGCACCATTGGTATTTTCAAGGCTTCTCATTCTCTGGTCATAACTGCCACTCTTTCTACTTTGCTTGTTCAACTTGGTCACTTATCAACTTCGACAATGACATGGGTCCACTGGACCTTTGCCTTTCTCCAATCCATTAGTGTCCTACAGTTGTTTTCTTAGAAGTCATGGGCCAATATTTCAACAATATTCTTGCCAATACTGTTGTAGGAGTTGCCCTAGGCTAATCCTTCCATCTCTGTTTTGGATCACTACCCCTCCCACCTTTGCAGGAACTTTATACTATTGACTTATTTTTCTTTTGTATATTCGAATTTTCCATTTTAATAGAATCTTCCCCAAACTTGCTTGTATCACTCTTATTTAATATAAGCAAACACAACTCTTGATTCCATCTCTCTTTCTGGTTGCCACCTGCGGCAGGTTGTATTTCCGAAAGGTTGTTGCCACACTATCTCCTATCCCACATTTATTTCTTCCAGTGTAACATTGACCCTGCTCTGATTAAGTGGTGGGGACTATTTCCCTTCCCCTGAACCTGGGCAGAACTTTATGGGTCCCTCCACTAATAAAGAGAAAATGATGTACATGTGGCCACTCCATATCGTCTTTCCCTGTGGTCTTGTTTGAAATTCCTCACAGCATGGTCCTTCAATTCCAAGAGCAAGTATCCCAAACAAACAAAGTGGAGCTACATGGCATTTTTATGATCTAACCTAGATAGTCCCATAGGGTTACTT
>NW_012133859.1:531435-533350 GCF_000956105.1 Propithecus coquereli | reverse complement strand
TTTTTAAAATTTCATTAAATTTAGCAGGTACAAGTGGTTTTTTGTTACATGGATGAATTGTATAGTGGTGAAATTAGAGCTTTTAGTGCACCCATCACCAATTTATACTTGTTTTTAGTTAAAGGGAAAAATAATCTTAATTCTCTTGTCATATATCATAGAATATCATTCAATTTTCTCCTTGAGCTGCCTCTGAAATTAAATAATTTTGAAATTAGGGGCAAGCCACTTAACCTGTGGAAAACTCATTTTTTTCATATGTAAAATGAGTAGAGATTGACTGGATGACATGAGGTCTTGCCCAATTTCAAAGTCTTTATATATCTATAAGCAACATATCTGCGTAGATTCTTTTAAGGGATCTTGATCTGGTCTTATAAAATTTTTGATGAATTTTATTGTCACTATCCATTAAACTTATGTGTGTGGATGTGTCTCTGTATCCATTGAACATTGTCTCACATATTGGCCACTGGCTCACTCAGTATATTCATTTACATTACTCTCTTCTATTAATACATGGTCTATATATTGAACCAATAATACACTAAAAAATGCATATAGAGTACTACATGTATATGAAACACTATATAGATTGTGTTATTATCCCATCCCCTCACAATTGGCATTACTTTTATGAGAACGTCTCCACTTCTTATTTATTTATTTATTTTTGATGCAAGGTCTCAGTCTGTTGCCCGGGCTAGAGCGCAGTGACATCGTTATAGCTCACTGAAGCCTCGAACTCCTGGGCTCAAACAATCTTCCTGCCTCAGCCTGTCGACTAGCTGGGACTACAGGTGCGCACCACTGTGCCTGCCTAATCTACTCCTTGTTAAGTCACGTCTTCCTTCCTCCTTTCCTTGTTCCACTATGAAGAGATCTACAGTGTCTTACTTTCTCTCCCAATTCAAAATCTAGCTTTCTATGGCATAAAAGTTCTCAGCTTTAGGAAAGAAATAAGGACATGGTATGTTTCTGACATTTATTTGGATAATATGCTTCAGCATTGTGTCTCAAAAGCATGGCATAGATTTCTCTCAGTGTGCTGGACCATGAAAAGAGGAAATAAGAATAGATTTTCACATATTTTTAAGTGAAATAACAGCTAAGTAACTATATGGTTCGCTGCTTTAGGTTATTTTCACAGATGAAAGCAGGCTTTTTATGACAAACAAATTTCTCTATTTGGCCCTTCATGGTGAGATCATTGTTTTTGAGGGAGGAAGGATTTTTCAAAAGTTATGGGATACTCTGGATCTAGAGTTTTCTCAATATTTTCAGTGCACATTTAGCTTAAGCAATCCATCCAATTCTGAATACTCTAAAAACAGATTGACCAAATAATTAAGTGAAAAATAATTTTAAATTTGGCCATAGTAACTGGGTATTAGGAATCAAATTTTTATTTTGCAGCTGTAAATTACATTGTATTAACACTGACTTTAATCTCAACCATTGATTACAAAATGACACAGAAGTTTAAATATTTTAACGTTGGGGTTTTTCACTTAGGATTCTTTTCCCCTCTGGCAATCACATTTTCTGTGATGTGGTTTTACAGATTGGCTGGCACTGGCTTCATAAGACAAGGTATGTCAATTAAAGGGAAGCTTAGTTTTGTTTTGTTTTGTTTTTTTTCCAAAACAGAAAATTTCCGACAGCATTAAATGGAACATTTTCAAGGAAGCATCTGGACTACGGTTATAGATGAACATTTCTCATTTCATTGTCTGAGTACAAAGCCATTTATAGGGCAACTTATCACATAAACATCCCTTGGCATCTTACAATGGAAATCAATAACACAGCAAAAAAGAAGACATATGCAATTTAACCATGTGCTGCATAAAAGATGCCCTGTGAACTTCTTAAAAACTTTTGATATGTTATATTTACCTGGAGTTGATGCCAT
>NW_012133859.1:523670-528638 GCF_000956105.1 Propithecus coquereli | reverse complement strand
GCAATGCACACCATCCAAGGGATGGGCACACTTGAAACTTGGACTTGTGGGGGAGTGGGGAGGCAAGGGCAACATACATAACCTAAACATCTGTACCCCCATAATATGCTGAAATAAAAAAAAAAATTCAGACAGCCCTGAATTATACTCAACAGAAAAAAAAGCCCTTTAGTGTGTTGAATGCAGTCATTACTTTAATATCTAGCTCTATTGAAACCTTTGATAATCATCAAGGTAAAAGCCTTAACAGACTACCTATCTAATAGGAATGTGCTATGCACTATAGAATTTTACTTGTAATCTTCTGAATTCTACACCAGAGTTCAGAATGTGATATGAGAAATTCCTTACAGGATTTCAAGGCTCTAGATTAATGATGTCTGTAAATTCTTATACATCGGATTTTAATGTCTACAGTTGATTAATTTTGACCTTATGAAATCATATTGATTATTTAATGACATTTTGAGAGCCCTACACCAGAAACATATAAGTCACCTTTTTTATAATCTTAATTTGGCCCTGGGAAATTTAATCTCTCTTATTTTGTAACATGACTATTGAATCAAACTGGTAAGAAAAAGTTGGCTCAGTAAATACTCCAATTAAGATTATATCCAAGCCTTGCATCACAGTTAGTTAGGGATGCAAGGCTTGGATGTTTACAAAATCACATTCACAATCATCATTAATATTGATGTATTTATGTAGTACCCAGAGTCTTGTTATGAGAATTTCACATACAAGATGAACTTAAAAATAGCATCATTCACTCACCAAACATTTATGGGGCTCTATGGATAAAGCAATATTTTAGTTACTAGGAATTCAAAGATGAACAAGACAATGTTACTAACACATTGTTGAAAGAAGCATATGTGTAAATGAATAATAGTGATACAACATAACACACATTTATTTTTATTAAGTTGGGTCTGATGTGTTGCAATAAATATAAGGTTATACTTGATTTACCTCCCGAGAACTAGTAGAAAATTTTAAATTATACAATTTAGAGTAATATTCTAGGCATAGGAAACAGCACAAGTTTCAAAAGCATGGCAATATGTCAACAATTTTGGGCCCAACACAGATCAGACTTGGTTAGAGAAAGGACTGTTCATACAAGGGGCAAATGGTATAACTAAAAGTAGCTTTGAGCAGAATAGTCATCTACATAACAGGAAACTTTGGAATTACACAGTTGATGAAAATGAAAATAGTATGCAATAGTCAGACTGATTCAACCGGCATGTGGCTTCTGGGGAATAGCAAATGTGAAGGTCATGTTGAGCCTGTATAATTGCATCATTCCAGTTCCAGCTCTGCCACCGATTATTTGGGTGATCTTTGCCAATTCGTCCAGTCTCCATGCACTTATCAAATGAAGTAGATGAATCAGAGGATATCTAAGCCTAGTTATAGCTTTAAAAGAAGCAGGAGTTTTGAGATGACCAGTTTGTTTTTAGAGGTGCTAAAATCTGTGCACACTTCATCAAGTATATGCCTAGTGCCCTCTTAGACAAGCCATCACCAAGTGATGATAAGTACAGACATTTAATATGCAATTTGATATTTTTTTTCTTAGCATCTAAAGTCCTCAATCTCCTGGCTGCGGACTGGTACCAGTCCGTGGCCTGTTAGGAACCAGGTAGCACAACAGGAGGTGAGCAGCAGGTGAGCAGGGAAGCTTCGTCTGTATTTACAGCTGCTCCTCATTGCTTGCATCAGCATAAGCTCCGTCTCCTGTCAGATAGGCAGCAGGATTAGATTCCCATAGGAGCATGAACACTACTGTAAACTGCGCATGCGAGGGATCTGGGTTGTGCGCTTCTTATGAGAATCTAATGCCTGATGATCTGAGGTGGAGCTGAGGCGGTGATGCTAGTGCTGGGGAGTGGCTGCAAATACAGATTATCATTAGCAGAGAGGTTTGACTGCACAGTAAATGTAATGCAATGCACTTGAATCATCCCAAAAACATCCCCCCATGTCTGTGGAAAATTTTATCTTCTACAAAACTGGTTGCTGGTGCCAAAAATGTTAGGCACTGCTGATGTAAAGAGCTTGAGGTATTTATTGAAAGCTCCCTTACTGTAGTGGACATGTAGCATACATTTTTAGATGCCTAGCACCTCTCAAATGTCTCTCATATGTGAGAATTTTCCATCTTATGAGTCCCATGTCCTCAAGGTGTGAGCTAGGAACTCACGTTCCCACTTCTTTGCAGTGGAGGCTGAGCACAAGAGCTCATCTCCATCATCCACATGCATCTGACCAAAATTTCATTTTAGAAGAGAGTGAGCTGGAAAAGGAGGAGTCTGTGTGGTGGAGAAATCTCTCTTTTAAACGGTAATTGGAGTGGTTGTAGCAGAGGGATTCTCAACCAGCAACAGTGATGCAAGCCATCTGTCCCTGGCACTGATGGAGGCAATCTGACTTTACTGTAGTAGTATAGCAGTGGGATTCGGACATGTAACATAGCTGTACAGGGTCCAAGGGTGGGTTTTGGCCCTCCTGGAAAGTCTGTGTGCTACCCATATTGTTTAAGAAATTTCTTTCTGTTGAAAGTAGTGAGAGTGGATACTAGTATTTACATCTAAGAATCCGTTCTGATTTTGCAATCTGATCTCCTTTTCCCTCGACCACCCTTTTTGTCAAACTCCTTGTCTGTTAGAGGTGTAGAGCTTTCCAGTATGAGTCAGTGCCAGCATCCTTTCCCCCTTGGAATGAATTAAAATGCGTTTCTTTCTGGTGACCTTTCAATGATGACAAAAGTGGCCAATCTCCAAATAAACGATTTCAGGACTCATCTGTGAGTGAATCTGGAATTATTGGGGTACTCTTCCGTTTGCTTTCTCACTCTAAAAACTCATGTAGAAAATTGATCTAAAGAAATAGCTGCTAAGCCTTAAAATTTCTTGAAAGAGAGATCAATGGAGAGAAATGGTAAGGAAGAAAGAAATCAGAAAGAGTAGGGAGAAATTGGATCTGTGATGAGAACAAACAACAAAACAGTTGGTAAAAGAAAGTATAATGAGGGTTGGTAATTGTCTGGGACCCTCTAACGGGAAGGATTCTGTATACTTAAACTCATCTCAGGTGCCATAGTGCCTTAAATTGGACCACTCATGTATACTTTATTTTGATTAATTACTGTTTTCTCCAGTTATCTTTTTTACAATGGCTATGTCAAGCCCAAGTAACCCACCAAGTCATTAACAACTCCTTTGGGCAATGAGCCAAGAGAGAGTCTTAAGATTCTCATTGTTTGGTTTAGCATCCTTCCCTCATAACCCCCACCTCTTTAACTGCACCCTACTTTCTTTCCCATACCTGTTACCCTCCTATTCCTGGAAGGTTGCCGTACCTATGATCTCTCATCCTGGTTTCACTGGCATTCCAGGTATTTCTAAAGATTCACATTCTCCATGTAATTATAATGGAATTTTGCCTCCTCAAAGTTATGAAACCTCTAGACGGGGCAGACTTTTGATTTTTTTCTTTTCCCATCTTCTGTGTTTGCTCCAGCTCTGCAAGTTCTATGGGAAGGCATCTTCAGTATTGCTTTAACCAAATTTTCTTACATTCAGTAGCATCAAAAAAATACCATAAGGCTCTAATAGAGGCTTGCACTAACAGACTTATGTGCCGTCTTTGTTCATTCCTTTTAGGCCATCCAATCTGACTTTGGATTACCTTGAGGTCCTCCACATTTTATTCCTTCCACACTTTTGTCTCCTTAGACACCTTAATTCTGTCCTCCCACAGTCCCTTCCACCCAGAATTGACATATAAATAGATTTTGGTGGATTATGTGGGCATGCGTATAATTACCTGGGTACATCATATCTTGTGTAAAGGCTGATACAGCCTGTTAATGTAGTTAGAGTCCTACATGGATGCAATCTATGGGGTTATATAACAAAATAAGTAAGTAGTCTATGGGGTCCCAGTATGGGTGTGTGTCCTGCAAAATTGCAGTTCTCAATATTTTTCTCCATGGAGTGTCCCTGACAGCTGCACTTCCAAGGGACAATCCCCTATCGACAATTCTCCTTAGATCCATTTTTTTTTTTCCTCTGAAGACAGTATAACCAAATGCACTTTCCATTGAAGAGATTATAAGGATTCACTGGAGTCTATTCTCAATTTAAATATGTCAATCATTTACAAACCTTAACTAGAGCTGGTAACACATGCTCATGACTGATCTCATTGGTAAGTGGAACGCACTGGCAGGAGGTGGTGTCTCAGCCTTGGGTTTTGTGACCTGATTTCTTATCTGTCTCTCCACTGCCTCCTGCATTCGTTGTACACACTATGCCTCAGTTACCCTCTGGTCTTCTTATCTCACCCTTTTGTCATTGCTTCCTCTTTTGGTATATATTTCCCAACAATGAAAAAGCTACTCACTCTTAGGCAATGGTGCATTTTCAGAATTATATAACACAGTCAACTTTTTTCTTCTCTGCCAGGAAGGAATGAGGTACCCAGACTTGATCCATCCATTCATACTTAGACTCACTCACCCACCCAGAAGTTACCCAGGTAGCTCTTCAGGGAATAGATGCATAAGGTAGCAAATGCCTTCCCTTTGTAAGGGTTAAAAAATGACACAGCTGAGCATGTTTCACTACAGTAGCACAAGTGAGCTAGAAAGTTCACCCCAACAAATCTGAGTAGGTACATTTCCTGCCTCTGTGCTGTGATTTCTTTGGCCACATACCTGGAGGGCTGCTGAAAATAATCAGATACAGGGTTAGGGTGAGTTCTTTCCATTGTCTTTTCACCAAATCAGTAAAAATTAGACATGTTTGTGAGGAAGACTCACAAGCTTTGTATTTTTTTTTCTTTTTCTTTTATTTCAACATATTATGGGGGTACAGATGTTTAGGTTACGTATGTTGCCCTTGGTCCCCCCCGCCGCAAGTCTGTGTTTCAAATATGTCCATCCTTCGGGTGGTG
>NW_012133859.1:499661-523040 GCF_000956105.1 Propithecus coquereli | reverse complement strand
ATAGAGGCCAATCTCACCGGGGTTAGGTGATACCTCATTGTGGTTTTGATTTGCATTTCTCTAATGATTAGAGATGTTGAGCATTTTTTTTGTATGCTTGCTGGCCATTATTCTGTCTTCTTTACCAAATTTCAGTTTTTATGTAAAACTTAATTATTTAATGAGACTTACACATTTATTTATACTATGAGGGGTACGTTAGAGAGAACTCAGGGTGAATATGATCTTAGTTTCAATTTTTTGCAATTTAAACTGTAAATTTAAACTTTAAACTATGCAGATATAGTTTAACGCACATGAAATCTTCTAGAATCCTCTCAAAATTACTCAATATACATATAGCCTTATGTATATTTTAGTTTGCTATATATGTGTATCTATATAGAAAATTACCTCCCTACAACTTTAATTTTTAATAATGAGAAGCTAAAATAGATGTACTTGTTTTAACTGGTGGTTACATTACTTTTTTAGAAAATGTTTTTAAAATATTGATTTCCTTCATTTTGAAAATATTTCCAGGGAATTTAGCTTCAAATGGATTTTATTTACTTGTGTATATAACTCTAATATTATATAGTTTTTCTTTCTAAAATTGTCATAAATAACAACGTGCTTTGGTTTTAGCTGTTATCATTTTATATGACCAAAAGAGGTTAGTAACTGCAGGGTATAAGTGGGGAGATGTTGTTAAATTGACACTCATCAGAAAGGCCTATTTATTATTTCTGTGTCTAATTAAATATAATAAATCTACTTCAAGAGGTTTTGCTCACGTCATGTGATGCATAATGCCTTCCTCACTCTATAATTGAGTGCCATGCTTTTATCATCTGCATTTATATGCACAATGGAACACAAAGCTGTGCAGTTGATTCTGATGACATTGTTCAAACTCTCCTTTCTTGGCATCTTGTGAACCAATTTCTTGTAAAACACAATCTGCCAAAACTC
The DNA here is from genome assembly GCF_000956105.1 of Propithecus coquereli. Lineage (NCBI taxonomy): Eukaryota > Metazoa > Chordata > Mammalia > Primates > Indriidae > Propithecus > Propithecus coquereli. The sequence goes on along the minus strand of NW_012133859.1, from coordinate 522,086 downwards.
ACGAAAGAAGAAATAGACAACATAAATAGCCCTATAACTCTTAAAGAAATTGAATCCATAACTAATAACCTCTCAAAATAAAAAGTAACAGGACCTGATCAAATTAAAATGCTTCTGCACAGCCAAGGGAACTGACACAAGAGCAAACAGACAACCTACAGAATGTAAGAAAATATTTGCATGCTGCACATCCCATAAATGGCTGATAACTAGAATCTATATAGAACTCAGGAAAATCAGCAACAAAAAAATCAAACAACCCCATCAAAAAGTGGTCAAAGAACATGAACCGAAACTTTTCAAAAGAAGACAGATTAATGGCCAATAAACATATGAAAAAATGCTCAACATCTCTAATCATTAGGGAAATGCAAATCAAACCCACAATGAGATATCACTTAACTCCAGTGAGAATGGCTTTTATCAAAAAGTCCAAAAACAATAGATGTTGGTGTGGATGCAGAGAGATAGAAACACTCATACATTGCTGATTGCTGGTAGGACTGCAAACTAGTACAACCTCTGGGAAAAACAATATGGAGACATCTCAAAGAGCTGCAAGTAGAACTGCCATTTGATTCAGCAATTCATTACTGGACATCTATCCAAAGGAACAAAAAAGACATTCTATGAAAAAGACATCTGCACTAGAATGTTTACAGTAGCACAATTCACAATCACAAAAACGTGGAAACAACTCAAGTGCCCAGCTTCTCCGGTTCTCCTTCTTGCAAATAGAATATTGTGGGACTTCTAGGCCTTGATCATGTGAGCCAATTCCCATAATAAATCAATATATATATATATATATATACACACACACACACACACACATACACTCACATACACACATATGTGCATATACACACGTATATGTATATGTATAAATATATGTATATATATGTCTACCTCCTGCTGTTTCTGTTTTTCTAGAGAATCTTGATTAAAATACTCCTTTTATCACTTATAATGTTTATTTGTGATTTCTGACTGTTTTTCTCTTGAGAAATATTGCTATAGTCTAATCAATTGTATTGATTTTTTTGTCTTTATCATTTATTTATTTTTTTATTTCAGCATATCATGGGGGTACAAATGTTTAGCTTACATATATTGCCTTTGCCTCACCAGAGTCAGAGCTTCAAGTGTGTCCATCCCCCGGATGGTGCACACCACACACATTAGATGTGAATATATCTATCCCCTCCTCTCCCCTCCCACCTGCCCGACACTTGATGAATGATAGAAATAAGATTGGCAGGCTATTGTTCTCAAGCAAATCACAAGGAAAAAACAAAACTCAAAAACAACCTGTTGTCACTTTCTTTGAAAAATAAATGTGACTTTAGCCCAATTAATAAAACTTTGCAAAGTTCCTTTGAGAAAACATTTTCAAAAAATTGTGATGCCTTTCCATTTAATATTGCTCTGAAGAGTGATCATCCTCTTGAATCCACCATCAATGAGGAAATGAAATTACAACTTGGCTTTGTCTCTGCCAATCATTTCCATCTACAGGCAATTATAAAAGGAGCTAGACCTCCTGCACTGTTTTTTGAAATAGTTTGTTCATTGCAAATAAAACTCTTTGTGTCTGCTTCTCCCTAGAGTTGGGGATATCAAAACTACCTAAACTTTCAAAAGAATCACATACATAACAGATATGGTAGGCAGAATATTCCCCCCCCCCAGATATTCATGTCCTAATCCCCAGAACCTATGAATATATTAGGCTACATGAAAAATAGAAATTAAGGTTGCAGGTAAAATTAAGGTTGCTGATCAGCTGTCAAAATAGAGAGATTATCCAATATTATTTGGGTGGACCCAAATGTGAGCACAAAGACCTTAAAAAGGGAAGAGAGATGCAGAAGAGAACTAGAGACATAGCATAGAGAAAGGAACTCGACCCTACGTGCTGGCTTTGAAAGTGGAGGAAGATGTGAGCCAAGGATGTAGGCAGCCCTGGGAGATGGAAAACAGAAGGAAACAGATTCTCCTGGGAGTTTCCAGAAAGGAACACACCCTGCCAACACTTCAATTATAGCCCCATGAGATGCATTTCAGACTTTGACTGTCAGAACTGTAAGATAACATGTTTGTGTTGTTTTAAACCAGCAAAGATTGTGGTAATTTGTGGCAACAGCAATGGGAGACTAATACAAGGGGTAAAGCCGTGTGATAATATATGAATTTACATATACCATTTTGAATAGAGAATAAAAGATGTGCAAGATACCATTCTAACTGGCTTTTCGATTTCTTAGGCTAATGTTTCCACCTTCTTGTTTATCTGCCCTCATCTGGAGACAAGTGCCCAATACAGCTCAGTATAGAATCTGTGGGTATCATGCAGGAGTCCAGGTGAGAATATTGAAGGGAACCAATAGGTGTAGTTCACTGTAAGCCAAGCAAGATTTCAGAATATTTCAGGTGGCTGTATTCAGGTTGGGTCAGTCTGAAAGGACAGTTATGGGTTACCATAACTGGGTTATGGTAACTGGGTTACCAGTGTTATAGGTTTTCCATAACAGGGCAAGAAAACTCACCCATCATTGGCTTAATGCTTTGAAAGCACTGAATGGGAAGTATCACCTAAAACCTTATCATTAGACTTTAGAATAAATTTTTTATTTGGAAAAAAACATAAACACGGGCTCTACAGAAAGAAGTACAGAAAAATTTATGTGTAAATGGCCACGGAAAAGGTAAAGAGTAAAATCCCTGCCCTGGCAGCGAATGGATAGTCTTTACACTGAGTTCCTGCAGGGAGGGAGAGAAGGTGGTTCTTGAAAGAGATGGAATGGCATAAAGCAAAGGTTATATGAGTAATGTGCTAATGTTATATTTCCTGGGTTCAAAGTGATTCTTTTTGCTGTCAAAGGCAACAAGAGAAACATAGGAGACATTTTTTCTGGGTGCTTTCATAGTAGGTTTTGTTGACAACAAATTCCTAGCTTGAATATCCATTAGAAGAGAGACACACCAATTCTAGGGCCTCCTGGACATACGAAAGAGATATCAGAGACCTATTTGGAGCCAGAGAATTGAGTCTGATGAAGTGTGTGCAGTACATGTCCAGGAGACCACAGATTCTTTGAAGTTAGAGTGCAATTTGTGAAGTGACTAATTCTGTATTTAGTAGGCTGACTTTCATGTATACTTTAATGTTGGTTGTAGTAATGAATCAAGATAATGCAGAAATCAACAACAAATGGACAGAGATCTATCTTCTCCTCTTATGAATGAAGACTTTCTAATAAAGTAATTAGAAGGAATTGATGATTAACTGCAAAAGCACTCTACACTATAATGTGTCCATTAGCTTTAGTTTCTCTGACCGTGTGTATTATATGTACATGTACATAGACATCTCTCTATGCTCAAGTTAATTGCCTTAGATGATTATATCATTATATGTATTGAATTCCAGCAGGCAGTTTCTTTTCCTACTAATGCCTTTGTAAGTCCTACAATAGAAGAATTGCCCTTTGTATTATTTATGAGAAGGTCTGGACTGGGGAAAATCATTGGCTTTTGAACCAGTAAATTGAAACCACTGGTAAACAAAACCTCTTGTTTTTTTTTTTTTTTTTTTTTTTGAGACAGAGTCTCATTGTGTTGCCAGGGCTAGAGTGCTGTGGCATCAGCTTAGCTCACAGCAACCTCAAACTCCTGGGCTCAAGCAATCCTCCTGCCTCATCCTTCCGAGTAGCTGGGACTACAGGCATGTGCCACCATGCCCGGCTAGTTTTTTCTATATATTTTTAGTTGTCCAATTAATTTCTTTCTATTTTTAGTAGAGATGGGGGTCTCGCTCTTGCTCAGGCTGGTTTCGAACTCCTGAGCTCAAACAATCCGCCCGCCTCGGCCTCCCAGAGTGCTAGGATTACAGGCGTGAGCCACCGCGCCTGGCCAAAACCTCTTGTTAATGGTACCTAATCCTCATTGGGTATGCCATCCTTCACATAATATTATTATATTTGTATAATAACAAAGTAATTGTGCAGCAGCAATATTTAACTTTTTTTGCACAATTTTTGTAAGTAGATTGTCTAATTTCATTCTCCCCAAAATTCTGTGAAGCACAGACTATTATCATCCCCATGTTATAAATAAAAAAATTGAGGCTGAGAGATATGGGTCACTTATTCAAAATCAGTTAATAACAGAGTAGCAGAGTGAGGAGTTGAGCACAGGGCTGCCTGGCCCCAAAGAGTTTACTGAGTATCCTGTGGTAGGGGAGCCAGGCATTCCTGATAAGAATAAAGGAGTCACACTGGGCCAGAAGACTTTAGCAGATCTGCAGTTTTTATTTTGAGACTCTCCCATTTCTCTGAATGCTGAAATTCCCAACATTAGACTGGATGTGACCTCACTTTAATATCTCTACATTACGGGGCACTTACAGAGAAAAGCAAAGCAATGTGCACGTTGTCATGGACTGTGCCTTGAATGCTCATCTCCGCTATTTACTGAGTCCCAGTACTTTTCCGGGCTTCAGCTTCCCCACCTTGCTTATGTAAGGCTCTGCTCTTGCGAGGCTTAAATGGAGGAGTTTGCCTTAAATAGAGGATATGTGCCTCCTTGGCCTTGGTCGTATCAATAAATACGCTGACCTTGGGCACCAAAAACTCTGATATGATTAAGAGATGGACATAAAGTTATATAATTTCAGTTACCATGAAATACGGTGAAACACCCCAAACCTGGCAAAACATCTGGGACCCCATATAATAATTTATTCAATGGCATTCAAAACAGAATATTTGCACTGTCAGTATTTCAAAGTGATAGCAAGACTCCAGCACAATGCAAGATGGCTGGAAAGGATTGATAACTGTTTTAGTGAGCCAGCAGATGGCAAATGTGGTTCAGTGGCAGAATGCAAATGGACTGATCACAAACATATCATATGACACATGGACGGGAAAACAGATTTTTCTTTGGTGCCCATTAAATTAAAATGATGGAAAGTATTAGTTTAATGTGTAACTAGTAAATTCTATTTTTAATATTCACTGAATATATGCATGCATATATTTAAATGAAACAGGTATTGTTACTATGTTTAATACATGCAAAATTCTTGTACTGGGCCATGTTCAGCATGGGATTGTTGTATGGCTCTAAACATAACAGATCCAAAATTTCTATGGGGAAACATTCAGGCATATTCAAGTCAAAATACAAATGGCTCCAATAGCATAAAATAGACCTCTTGGGAAGGATCAATAAGACAGTACTATTAGAATAGAAGTCTGTCTATTATTTTAGATTTAAAAAATCCCCAAATAAGACTAATACCCTCTCAAATTAAATCTGTATTTCTGTCTATTAGTTTGCTGGGTCTATCCTAACAAAGTACTACAGACTGGATGGCTTAACCAACAAACATTTATTTTTCTTACATTTCTGGAGGGCAAAAGTGCAAGAACAAGGTGTTGACAGGGTTGGTTTCTTCTGAGGCCTCATTTTTTCTTGGATTGTAGATGGCCACCTTTTTGCTGTGTTCTCATATGGTCTTCCCCCTGTGTGCATCTGTGTCCCAATATCCTCTTCTTATAAGGACACCAGTAACATTGGGTTAAGGTCCACCCTACAGACTTCATTTTAATTTAATCATCTCCTTAAAGACCCTATCTCCAAATACAGTCACATTCTGAGGTACTGGGAGCTCAGACTTTCAACATGTGAATTTTGGGGAGATGCATTAAGCCCATAACACTGTTTTATAAGTATAATGTTGGAAATAAATTTTTTCCATTGTAATCCAGTACTATGTTACTATGGAATAAACATTAAGAAATATATGATAGATACAGTTGTGTTGAAGTTTGTAAGTATAATTGCCCAGAGTATGGAGTCTAACTAGATCATAAGATAATATTCCAATTTCACATAATCACAGGTTAGTTTCTAGGCATTTTATTCCTTTTCCTCCCCAGAGCTAGAACTTATTGCTCCATGCAGGCGCAGATCTACTTTCCAGATGCATTAATATGTTATTCATCAAATATTTATTGGAATGTTCACACGTTCTAGAGTTTATCATTGTGTCATTGGCTTTTATCTGCCTCAGCACTAATTGTGGTTGGGTTGGATTACAAGCTACTAATCATGTCAGTAAAAATAATAAAAACACTCAATTGTCTTCTATGTGCTTTGCACTATAATAAAAATACTTACATCATTTAGTTAATCTTCACAGCGAACTTTTAAGGCAGAGACAGTTTTAATCCATATTGTACAGGTGATAAAAATGGGGAACAAAGAGACTGTATCAGAGTATTAATTTTCTACTGCTGCAAAACAAATTACCACAAACTTAGTAGCTGAAAACAACATCTTTTTATCAGCTAATGGTTCTGTTGGTCAGACGTCTATCATGGTGGGACTGGGTGTTCTGCTTAGGATGCCACAAGGCTGACATCCAGTTATTGTCTCAGCTGAGTCCTCACCTGGATGCCTTGAGAAGGCTCTGCTGATAAGCTCATTCAAGCTGTTGGTAGAATTCAGTTCTTTGTGTTTGTAAGACTGAGGTCCCTATTTCCTTACTTGCTGTTGGCTGGGGAACCACTCTCAGCTTCTAGATGCCCCCTGCCTTCCGTGCCATCTGGCTCCCTCCAGCTTCAAGCCAGCAATAGCATATCACATCCTCATGCTGAAAATCTCTGACTTCTCCCATTTTCCAACCTTTAGATCTGGATATAAAGGGTTCCTATGATTAGATTAATGCCACCCAGATAATCTTCCTTTCGTAAAGTGAACTGTGTCACACAACATAAGCTAATTGTGGGAATAAAATTCATCATACTTACCAACTGGAATTATGCAAGTCATGTTTACCAGGGAGTGAGAAATGTTGAGCACCATGTTAACATTCTATCTAGTGCAATCAGTTAACTGTGTCCCCCAATAGTGCTGTATAATAAGTCACCACAAAACCCAGAAGCATGCAATCCTCTGTATTTATTTGCCTCACACATCTGTGATTTGGTTGGTGGGAGCATGAGGTCAGTTGATCTGGTCTAGGATTGGCTTGGCTTTCTTAGCTGGGACAGCTTTGTTACATGTGTTTCTTGTCTTTTATCCTGGACTTGTGGGCTAGTTGAGCCTGATAATGGCTGAGAAAAAGGACAAACAGAAAGATACAAGTCTCCTGTGACCTGGGCTCAGAATTGGTTCTTCAGGGTCTGGTCACTTGCTCTTCATTTTAGTGGCAAAAGCAAAAGCAAGTCACATGACCGAAGTCAAGGGGCAAAATATATTCTCTGAGCCTTTGGTGGGAAGAACTGCAAAGTCAGAAGGCAGAGAAGGTAGATACAGGGATGAGTGAAGAACTGAGGCCGAAGATCAATCTATGAGAGCTATGCTTTGTCACAGTGAACCTCCCTTCAGCCTCTGCTGGGCCTCTCATCTAGCAGCTGTGTAGTCTGAATAGGTCATTAATTCTAATCATTCTTTGTGTGAATCATTCTTCTCTATTTTGTTGACCAATGTTTTCTGTAAAGAGCCAGATAGTCAATATTTTAGGCTTTGTGGACTATACTGTCTCTGCCACAATTACTCTATCCACCCATTGAGGCATGACAGCAGCCATAGAACATACATAAATAAAACTTTACTTACAAAAACGGGCAGCAGGCTGGATTAGGCCCGCAGGTGGTAGTTTGCTGACCTTTGTTCTATGCTATGGTTTGAAATTGGTTTGTGTGTCTTCACCAAAACTCATGTTGAAATTTGATCCCAGATGTGGTGTTGTTGAGAGGTAGGGTCTAATGGGAGGTGTTAGGGTCATGAGGGCTCTGCCCTCTCTTGAGACTGAATAGTTTCAGCGGGAGTTTTTCAGAGAGAGTGGATTATTATAAAGCCAGGATGCCTCTTGATTGTGTTTCTTTGCACACGTCCACTTCCCCTTTGACCTTCTGCACCACATTATGATGCAGCACAAAAACCCTCACCAGAAGCAGGGCCATGCCTTGAAGTTCCCAGATTTCAGAGCTGTGAGTTAAATAAGCCTCTTTATAAATTACCCAGTCTCAGGTATTCTATTATAGCAGCACAAAACAGACCAAGACAGTCTATATCTAATTAACTATGGTTTGACTACACTTGATGTTTTGGTCTAACTATGCCACAATAATATTAAATAACAAACTACACAAACATTCAGTAGCTTTTTAAAACAAACATTTATTATTATGCTTACAGCTCTGCAGAAAAACTAGTTTGGCTCACCTCGGATGGTCTAGCTGAATGGCTCCCTTCAGGCTGTGGGTTGGCTGGGCTTGGTTCTAGGCACCAGGTTGAGTCAAGGCTCATTACAGGTGTTTGTTCTTGGGCCCAGGCTAAAGGGGCAATGATTACCTGGTGCAAACTATGCTTATGGTGGTTTGGAAAAAACAGAAGATCCAGGAATGCTCTGCAAGGTTTCATGTCATCTCTAGTAACATTCCATTGGCTGAAATTCACATGGCCAAGCTGAACATTAATAGCATGATAAAGTATACTCTGTCTATAGTGGGAAAGATAGACAAGTGACTATTTGGAGGAAAAAAATCCAAATTATCACATCTAGTCAAACTATAAGACACACAATTTCTTCTAACTATTGTCAATGTTTTCTGTCTGTTGTAACTAAAAACATTTTGTACAAATGAACCCATTTATGGCGATAAATGGTAGAACAATTTTAAATTGACAGGAAGTATTCCACTCTAAAAATGTACATATGAGAGAAGTGTTTGCATGATCATTTATAGATTCCCCCACCCTCCATTAATTCACTTGGGACAACCATCAGCTACAAAACAACAGTAAGAAAACTCACTAGAAGGCCAGGTGCGGTGGCTCATGTCTGTAATCCTAGCACTCTGGGAGGCCGAGGCGGGCAGATTGTTTGAGTTCAGGAGTTCGAAACCAGCCTGAGCAGGAGGGAGACTCCGTCTCTACTAAAAATAGAAAGAAATTAATCAGACAACTAAAAATATATAGAAAAAAAATTAGCCGGGCATGCTGGCGCATGCCTGTAATCCCAGCTACTCAGGAGGCTGAGGCAGGAGGATCACTTGAGCCCAGGAGTTTGAGGTTGCTGTGAGTTAGGCTGACGCCACGACGCTCACTGTAGCCTGGGGAAAAGAGTGAGACTCTGTCTCAAAAAAAAAAAAAGAAAAAAGAAAACTCACTAGAAGAAGCCAATCACTGCCCACAGAAATGACAACCGCCAATCAAATTCTCAGCAGGTAAATTTGCAGAAGCACTTCAAGGAGGTTTATAGAATCTACTCTATTGCTGATCAGTTCAATTTCACCCACATTATGGCACATCCGGGTGAAATGGGCCATGTAAACCAAGAGGAAAGACCAGATACAAAGTTGATTCCAGGAGTTGAGTTATATCTTGGAGTTAGTTTATGACAACAAGTGATTCTCCAACCTAGTGGAACATTAGTGTCACCTGAGCAAACAATAATAATAATAAAATAACAATAATAAATCCCTGTTGGGGCTTCTGGGAAGATAGTGGTAGTGGTAACATAATTTTTTACAGATCTCCACATAAAACATGCTGGAACAATTCAATAGCAAATCCAAAAAACCTTGGCCCATATTTACAACAAAATTAGATGACAGGATGTTTTGGTTATCTAATGCTGCATAATAAATCATCCAAAACTTAGGGGCTTAAAATTACAACAACATTTTATTATCTTTTATGATATCTGTTGGCTAGAAAAATTGGAACCAGCTTAGGTGAATGGTTCTGGCTCTGGGTCTCTCCTAAGGTTGCAGCCACATGGTGGCTTTGAAACTGGATTGATCAGCATGTGCTGAAGCAGCTCAGGTTTGGCCAGGCAAGTCTCTTTTTTCATGTGTTGTCAGGGTTTCTCCACTCAGAATCTCCAAATCAGGCAGTTTGGGCTTCCTCAGAGCATGATATCCTCTGGGAAGTCAGACTGTGTGTATTATGTCTGAAGACATCAAAAGTATTCCAATAAGTCAGGTGGGAGCTTCACAAAGTCTGGTCCAGCTTTAAAAGTCACTGGTGGCATTTCTGACACATGCTGTTTATAGATTCAGTCAAGAAGGGCAGTCAGGTTTCAAGGAGAGAGGACATAGATCTCACCCATCAGTGGAAATGGTGTTAAAACCACATTGTAATGTGACCATGTGGAATGACAAATATTGTTGAAGTTCTCTTTGAAAAGTATTGTCTTCTATACAGCATATCTCCATGAACCCCAAAATACAAGTGACTGGGGACCGGTTACTCAGAGCCCCAAGACCTGCTTGATGCTGGCATGCTGTGAGAGGATGATGAAAGAGCAGGCAGCATGTGATGGATTTGGGAGCAGAAAAATCACAAAAATAGCCAACATGTATTCCCTGGAAGCAGAACAGGTGGATTTCAGAAAAGCAGCTGAAATGGGGAGAGAATTTGCCTTTTCCAGCCGTGGGGGATGCATGGGTTTGGTTGAAGAAGTGTAGCCCTATGTATACTCGAAAGTAACCTGCCAGCACTTCCTTATAAAAGTGTCCTCAATGGGGATAAACTTCTGGAAAATTAATCAATAATAAATAGGCCGTTAGAAATAAAGGAAAATGATGTTCAAATAAAAGCTTAGAGGAGAGCATCAGGGTATCTCAGGAAGCAAGTCATAGTAATTAGGTGCTAAGCAGTTGCAATAGTATATTGAAGATCAAGGGCACAAACTAGGCTAAATACGTTGGACTTAAAAATTTAGCGGTTTAGGCCAGAAACTTGGTTTACAAAGCCTAGAAAAGAGTCTAAAAGTGGACAAGGGTCAAATAGGTATAGGCAGAAACCCAGGGTGTTTCTACTCAACCAGAGACTCATCAGGAATAATTCCAAAGGCAGAGAGTGATCACCCAATGGTGTTGTAGCTTTTTTGCCTCCCAGTTTTATAAGGCATGGCCAGTTGAATAAAGTATTGGCTTTAAATTAACCACCACGTTTTTAACCAGTTGAACTTCCATTCATTCACTTTGGTGTTTTTCTTACATTCACTTATCAGATATTAATTAAACCCCTATTATATACCAGCAACCGTGATGGTGCTGGGAATATAGCCTCCTTGTTTCTTTGCTCACCTGTACATACCTCATTTTATTTCCAGTCTAATCCTGTTTGGTTCCTAACTCAGTACAACTTTAATTTCTTTGATCTTCAAAAGGACTCAAAGCTGATATTTGGTTTCCTTGAGTTTGACCTTCTGTTTTCACTAATGTGCTTTGGATGGGCTAACTAGCCTCTTTTTCTTTTTGTTCTGCATTATAGTAAAGATCTATCCATCTGAGACCTGGACTCTGGAGAAGAGTTTGCAGTAGGGGTATTAAGAAGTTTGGGGTAGATTTCATGGGGAGGAGATTTTGATAAACAGTGATTGGGGACACAAAGGAGCAATGTTAGACCAGAGAAGAAATACAAGATAATGTTTCTCATATTTTATCACAGAGATACAGCTTAGCACAGAGGTGTGCATCGTTTCTATGTCCCTTTCTATATTGCTTAATATTGTATGTCTCAAGAAAAGTTGTGTTAAATCTCAGATTGAAGACAACTTATATTTGATATTTATAAGCACTTGAACTATTAATATTCTATGATTTTGATTGAAGAAAGAAACCTCCATATGTTATAATCGTGGGATGTGTGAGTGACAAAGTTGGTAATTGATTTTGAAGACTAAGGAGCCTAATTAAAATTCTTGCCTGAAAGTAACATGTTATATTTATACAGAGGTTGGTCCAAAGATTACCAGAAAATTGGAACTATATTTCTTTTAATAGAAAAAGTAATTTTAATCTGTTTTAAACATGAGCTAGGTATACGTTTCTGTGTCATACTGCACTTGGAACACTGATCATGGTATTAAAAATTCAAAAGAAAATGTTTCCAATCAAGAGTCATCATGATGAAAAAATCTCGGAATGCCCCCAAAACTTCTAGTTTTGAATGACACTTAGTGTAATTCTCCTGGCATTACTTAGTTAATCACAATAAATTGACTTATTGCAGAACCATTTAACACTGCCCTTTAAAAAGTTGAAGAATGAAAATACAGTTTAAGTAATTGATGCTAAATTGTTCTTTCTGCCAACATTTAGTTAGAGGGTTTAATTGCTTCTTAGGGCAGCACCTTTTCTATGGTACTTAAAGAATAATATCAGTATACATAGTGCTTGTCTACTTATAAGGAATGGCAATTAATCCCCTATTCAGCTCATCAAGTGCACCGTATGTTATGCAAGTGCATACATGGAAGGAGGGGAGACAAGTTAAAATGCAACATGTTTCATAGTATTTTGAATGGTCATTCTATTTGTCAAAACATTGATCTTACTCATCCTGAATCTGGCTGAAGAATGGTGCTACCGTATAGGCTTTGAAGGAGCATGAATAGCTCTGAATCTATACTGAAATTATAAAACTAGCCACAGACACAATTTTTGATCAATACAAAAGTTAATCTTTTCTACAGTAAGATGAAGGGGGGTAGAGCTTCAAATAGAAGTTGGATGGTACTTTGAAAATCCCTTTGGCATAAGGCATCTACTTGATCCTCACAGCAACGTAGGAAGATACTTTATCCAAGGTCATAGAGAGAACTAGAAGCCAAAGCTTCTGAATTCAATCCAAACAGTATTTTGATTAAAGCTTATTATTTTAGTGTTTTATGGTCAAATGCTTAATATCTGGTTTTGTCATATGGTTTTTATGTAAGGTAGTAGTATAACACGATTGTGTTAAGGAAACAGTGGGACCTTCTTGACTGGGAATTGACTACTTAGGGAAAGATGCTAAAAATATCAAATATTGAGTTCTGAGAATTACAGATGATTGTGCCAACTTCTTCCCCACGGGGCTTACAGATGTGCCAGCTGAGAGAGCCAGCCTTATCACCATAATACGACCGTCTCACCTTTCCTCTACCCTCCCTTGTCCCCACCTCTCCTTTTTTGGAGGAATGCAATGTATGTGAATATTACAGCTAATATTCCATTCAGAGAGTGTAAGAATTCTCTCCTCCCTTCCACTCTCCAAGGCAAGGAAGATGCCCAGAGAATGACTTGTAATATTTGCTAGCAACTGTGACAAGTGGAAATACGCATGCTGTTTCCTGATCTGCTGTTTGATATCTCAATGACTGATTGACTCTGCCTCTTCTATAAGAGGAAGCATGCTGGGGAGGTGCTGCGGCTTGAATGTCTCCTCCAAAACTTATGTTGAAACTTAATTCCCCATGTGGCAGTATTGGGAGGTGAGGCCTTTAAGAGATGACTCAATCATGAGGGCTCTTCCCTCATGAATGGATTAATCCAATCATGGGTTAATGGACCAATGGGTCATTATGGGGGGGTGGGAATCTATGGCTTTATAAGAAGAGAAAGGGAGTCCTGAGCTAGCACATTAGCATACTAAGCCTCCTTGCTATGTGGTCTCCATGTATTTCATGGGCAAATATCACACCATTGAAATGGCCTCTGCAGAGAGTCCCTACCAGCAAGAAGCTCTTGATTTCTCAGGCTCCACAACTGTGAGAAATAAATTTCTATTCTTTATAAATTATTCAGTTTCAGATATTTTGCTACAAGTGACAGAAAATGGACTAAGACAGGTGGTTTCAGAAAGAATGTCATGGGGGAGCACTACCAGGCAGAACTGGGACAATACAGCCTCCCATCTTTGAATTTCCAACTGCCAAGAAAAAAACTGCAGATGATTTACAACTTGTAATTGTCAGACTTGAGATTTTTTTTGACTTTGTGATGTATTTACAAGAATATTAAATGCATTTCCTATGATATTTTTAACTCAAGATAGGTTTATCTGGATGTAGCCCTATTGTAAGTTGAGGACAGAAAAGAGAGAGAGCTATGTTGGTTAAGGAATTGGCTCACATGATTCATGATAGTGGGGGCTGGCAAGTATAAAAAACAGAGAGCAGGCTGGACATTCAGATAAGATCGATGTTTCAATTTTGAGTCCAAATTTCTCATGTTAGAGGGCTGGAAACTCAGGCAGCATTTCTACATTGCAGTACTGAGGAGAATTCATTCATTCTTCCTTTCAGAAATCTCAATCTTTTTCTCATAAAGCCTTCAACTGATTAGATAAGGCACACCTACATCATGAAGGGTAATCTGCTTTACTGAATGTCTTCTGATTTAAATGTTCATCATATTTAAAAAAATACCTTCAGGCCGGGCGCGGTGGCTCACGCCTGTAATCCTAACACTCTGGGAGGCCGAGGCGGGCGGATTGTTTGAGTTCAGGAGTTCGAAACCAGCCTGAGCAAGAGTGAGACCCCGTCTCTACTAAAAATAGAAAGAAATTAATTGGACAACTAAAAATATATAGAAAAAATTAGCCGGGCATGGTGGCACATGCCTGTAGTCCCAGCTACTTGGGAGGCTGAGGCAGAAGGATTGCTTGAGCCCAGGAGTTTGAGGTTGCTGTGAGCTAGGATGATGCCACGGCACTCACTCTAGCCCGGGCAAGAGAGTGAGACTCTGTCTCAAAAAAAAAAAAAAATACCTTCACAGTAACATCTAGACAAGTGTTTGACAAAATGACTGGGCACCATAGCTTATCCAAGTTGCCATGAAAAATTAACCCTCACCAGTCGGTTTGGAGAATTTTCGTTGAATAGTAGCAACACAGCTTGGGACAAAGAGGAAAGTGCATCATAAAATGTGTAGTGATGCATCCAGCCATGGAACTGGCTAAAGACTATGAGAAAATCTTACATGGCATGAGCAATGCTTGGTTGAGTCTATCACCAGATGAAGCAATCTTCCACATTGAGTTCCTCCTCACCATTCAGTTGGATCATCTGGTATGACAAGAAGAATTCATCATAGACAGCAAGTTCACTTGTACTTTAGGTTCAAATACCATCCCCAGAGTGTTGAGATGTATATGAGAGAAATAGAGCACTTCTTTGAGCTATTAGAATCTCACCTGCTCTGAGGATAGATGGAAGAGAGTCTGGGGATATGATAACGAGAAAATAATTTAGCATAATGGGAGACTGAAGATTTAGAAGTTTCTACTGCTTTAATAGAGAAAGTAATTGATAAAGTTTTAAAAAATAGCCTGAAATTTCATTAATGGAGCTATTTTGGGGAAGTAGATAGGGAATGATGGAGCACAGCTGGGAATTATTAGGAAATATAAAATCAATACATTTTAATACTACAACTAATAAGATTCCTACTAAACCAGTATTGTAGGATAAGAGTTCCTGCAAAATATCTCATATAATAATCATGACAACTCCATAATGTAAGGTTACTTTCTTCATTGTATTGATGAGGAACCTAAGTGAGAGAGATTAAGTAACACAACCAAGATCACACAGCTACTGTGACGTTATTCAGGACTTTTACTCCAAAACATTTGATTTTGAAATCCATTCCCTTTTTTCTTTTTTCTTTCTTTCTTTTTTTCTGTGCTATTTCATATTGCATCTCCGTAAGACATATATTAATATAAACTTATCAAATTGATGACTTCTTTATGAATGCAATTTGAATTGAGTGCATCTGCAGGATGGTATCTGAAATCAGTTACTACTTTCATCCAGACATTGTATATGTACATTTTAGCCATACATTTAGCTTATTCTTTCTTTAAACATTCAGAAGCACCATCTTGATTTGGCCATCATCCAATTGAAAAATTAAGTTTTTCTGTCTTCTGAGGAAATGTCAGAATCATATTTTGATTCTCAAAAAAGTTGACAGGACTTGAGTATTTGTGTATTCTCCAAGCAAGCCCTTCATCTTTTGAGGAGAATTTCTGCAGGTGAAAGATTTTATTGCCGGAACATCTCATTTTCTCCAAGTCTTTTGCTAAAGATCTTTTTACCCCTTATCTTGTTAAAGGTTTTATCTTTCTTTCCTCAAACTCTTAAGTTAGATTATCCTTGATTAAGATCATCCCTCAGGCTTCCTTTTCTTTTGTTATATTATATAAAAAGAATTTATCACATTCACTTTGGTTCACCAGCTAAGGCAAATTTGTAATCCACCTAACTAATTGCTGTGTCCTGCAGCCAACAATGAACCCTATAAGAAATATTGAGTGTTTGTGTTTTTCCTCTAGTGAATATTTAATGTTTTTTTCCAGTTGTCAAGTAGATTTTTATCCTAAACAAGCTTAATAATGACATTTCTAATTCAATTTACTTATTCCCTAATATGATAGCACTTTAATAAAAATATACATTCATCATTTAGTACATTTTCCTTTGTATCTTTATCTTTAATTTGGATAAAAGGTGCTATTTTTTTTTTTTTTATAACACATGACATCAGCAAAGCTCAGTCTGTGGTACCACAGTTCTTCTATGGGCTGGTTTGGAGGGTCCAAGATGGCTTCATTCTTGGCAGGGATGGCTGAAAGTTTGGCTTAGCTGGTACTTTTGATGGAGGACCTATAGATGGCCTCCCAACATGGTGGTCTTAGGGTTCCAAGTCAAACAACCTGCCTGGTGGTTCATGACTCCAAGAGAGAATGTTCCAGAGAATAAGGTGGGTCTTTTCTGACCCAACTTCAGATGTCACATAGCAAGTCTACTGGTTGAAGTACTCACATGCCCTTCCATATTATAAGGAGGGGTCATAACCCCTACTTTTCCATGGGAGAAGTTTCAAGGAATTTTCAGTCACCTTTAAAAACCACAATAATCCATTTGTAGCCACAAGTTATTTAAATTTCTTCCAAATGCAAACCATAATCACTTCCTCCCAAGATCTTTTGCAAAATCTCATTTCTCTATGGTATCAGCTCAGACCTGAGGTCTGCCCTCAATATTGGATACCTATCAACAAACTATTGTCCAGGCACCATGCTGGATACTGGAGACACAGTGATTAAACAAGAAAGATACAAGGCCTGCCCTCTGAGAGCTTATGAAAACTTGTAAATTGAAGTAAGCAAGAAACGCCTTTAAGAACATAAGAATGTGAGGACTTCTGATTTAGATAGAAGATTCAAGGAAGACCTCTTTAAGATTGATACATCCTTTCAACATAAGCCAGACACTATGAGCCAGACACTGTCCTATGTACTAAAAAAACAGTCAAGAATGAAAAAGTCCCTTCGTGGGCTGATAATCTATCTAGAACTCAAAAAAATCAACAAGAAAAAATCAAACAACCCCATCAACAAATGGGCAAGCGAAATGAACAGAAACTTTTCAAAAGAAGACAGAATAATGGCCAGCAAACATATAAAAAAATGCTCAACATCTCTAATCATTAGAGAAATGCAAATCAAAACCACAATGAGGTATCACCTAACCCCGGTGAGATTGGCCTCTATCAAAAAAACACAAAACAACAAATGTTGGCAAGGATGTGGAGAGACAGGAACTCTTCTACACTGCTGGTGGGACTGCAAATTAGTGCAACCTCTGTGGAAAAGAATTTGGAGATACCTCAGAGATCTAAAAATAGAAATACCATTCGATCCAGCAATAGCACTATTAGGCATCTACCCAAAAGAGCACAAAACATTCTACGATAAGGACATCTGCACTCGAATGTTTATGGCAGCACAATTCACTATTGCAAGAATGTGGAAACAACCCAAGTGTCCGTCAATCCATGAGTGGATTGTTAAAATTTGGTATTTGTTTACAATGGAATATTACTCAATTATAAGAAATGACAGTGATCTAGCACCACTTACATTTTCCTGGATTAAACTTGAGCCCATTATCCAAAGTGGGGCACCACAAGAGCAAAAGAATGGGTTCCATTTGTACTCACCATCAAATTGGTATTAACTAATCAACACATAAATGCACATATCAGAACAACATCTATTGGATGCTGGGGAAGGGGGAGGGCGGTGGGAGGAGGGGGGAGGAGGGAGGAGGGGACGGGTATTTGCATACACAAGGAGTGCAATGCGCACTGCCCGAAGGATGGACATATTTGAAACACGGACTTGGGGGGAGGGGAACCAAGGGCAACACACGTAACCCAAACATCTGTACCCCATAACATGCTGAAATAAAAAAAAAAAAAAAGAATGAAAAAGTCAAAAAAGTGGATCTCATTACATACCACTCCTTTTCATTCATAATGGGACGGCCAATGATTGCAATTTCAGAATTTTATGACTAATATCCTCCCAGTTCTATTGTTCTATCTGCTTAAGGATAGGATTGTGAGATCTGATGGATCACTTCTCTGAACACTTTCAAGTTCTGTTTCCCTAAGATAGTATATCTGTAAGAGAAGGATGAGTAGGAGGTACTGTAGAGAGTGGATAGTTGGGAATCAAGCTGCCCTTTCTCACCTTGTCTTGCTTCTTTTTTGGTAGTTATTTATTTTATTGAAAATTTTTATTATTATTAAAGAAAAAATTGAACATTTTATGTTTTTCAAACCTGGCTGTTTTCCCATTGTAGAGATAGATAAGGAGAACTTTTTATGATCTTCAGCCAGTTTTGTAAAAGTAACTTTGACAATCAACAAAGGAATCCTGAAGATACCTTATAGATGCCAAAGGTCACAGCATATTAGCTCTGTTTGTGTTGTGAGTGTTTGTGTGGAGAAGGCATTCACAATGGGAGTTTGAATAGTAAATGATTTCGATTTCTCTTCAACCTAATTCAATTCAATCCAATTCAATTCAATTCACTTTAACTCAATGGTTACTCAGTATTAATCATGTGCTAAAGGCTACACAAATGCAGAGAATACAATTTATTTTCCTATTCAAAGTGTTTAGCTACAGTACAGTAATATAAATTACTAGGTACATTCGTATATGAAAATTAGGCAATACTGCTGTATACTTAGGATACATGAAATTTATTAAAAATGTTTTCTTTCTTCAATAATAAATTAACCTTAGTTTACCATAACTTTTCTACTTTATAAACTTTTTATTTGTTTAAACTTTTTCACTTGTTTATAACACTTAGCTTAAACACAAACACATTGTATAGCTGTACAAAAATTTTTTTCTTTATATCCTTATTCTATAAGCTTTTTATTTTTAGTTTTTTATATTATCTAACTTTTTAAACTTTTTTCCAAAAACTAAGACAGAAATGCATACATTAGCCTAGGCCCACACAGGGTCAGGATCATCACTATCACCATCTTCCACCTCCACGTCTTGTCCCACTGGAATGCCTTCAAGGAGAAGTAACATGCTTGGAGCTGTCATCTACAACAGCAATGCCTTCTTCTAGAACACCGCCAAGGACCTGTCTAAGGCTGTTGTACAGCCGACTTCTATGAGTTGAAGGAGTAGGACAATGACCGATCTGAGAGGCTATCAAGCTGTGGGTTCTGCAGCTTTGACACATTCCTCTTGGACGGTGACACACGCACCTCGTAGCCCCACCTGGCAACACAGAGCCCCCCATTTTACATCTCTTCGTGCTCATGTGTGCTTATCGATTAGTTCCCAAGTATTAGAGAGAACATGTGGTGTTTGCTTTTCCATTCCTGAGATACTTCTTTCAGGACGATAGTCTCTAGCTCCATCCAAATTGGTACAAAAGACATTATTTCATTCCTTTTTATGGGTAAGTAATACTCCATGGTATACATATATCACATGTTTGTAATCCACTCATGAATTGATGGACATTTAAGTTGATTCCACATCTTTGTGATTGTGAATTTTGCTGCAATAAACATTCGAGTGCAGATGTCTTTTTGATAACATGACTTCTTTTCCTCTTTGTCTCTAGTACTACATATTGTCTAATAGTTTATCTTGTCTAATGCTAATATATATAGCCACTGCAGTTTCCCTCTGATTACTTTTTGCACTTTCCTCCATTTTTTTCAACATCCTGTGTTTGTTTTTAAAAGCCTTTCCCTTATAAACAACATATAATTGGATTTTTTATTTTTTATTCAGTTTGACAATATTTATCTTTTGACTGAAATGTTTAAATTCTTTTGCATTTAATAATATTGTTGATGAATTATTGGAATTACATCTTCCATTTTGCTATTTGTTTTCTATTTCTCTCATTTCTTTCCACGTCTTTCCATTCTTGCCTATTTTTGTGTTTAATGAATACTTTTTAGTCAATCATTTTCTTCATCCACTTTATTTTTCTATGATGTTTCTTTGCATTGATTTTGATGATTGCTATACAGATTACAAACAGTAAATGATGTATCATTTACTATCTGCAGCCTATTTAAAATTAATGCCTAAATATTACCAGTAAAATACACCTATTACCAGAAAAATAAAACAAAACAAAAGCCAGCATGTAGTTTTGTTATCTCCCTCTTTCATAATATTTTTTCCATATGTATTTATAAAGTCTACATGTTATAAACCTCAATATATACTGTTGAAATTTTTGCTTTATCTTCTAAATTAAGAGAAAAAGCAATATATGCACACATATACGTATACTACATACAGATAGGCTTTATTTTGTACCCACATATTTCCTATTTCTGACAGCCCTTTTTACTTCCAATATATCAGAGTGAGCATCTAGGGTCATCTTCTTCAGCCTGAAAGATTTCTAGCATTTTTTCCTATTGTGGGGTCTTCTAGAAAATATATTTTTCCAGATTTTATTCATATGAAAAATGCTTTATTTCATCTTCATTTCCACTGAATATCAAATTCTTGTTTTTTTTTTCTCTTAGCATTTTGAATATGTTATTCCAATTTCTTCTGGCCTATATTATTCTGGATTAGAAGATAATCAGTTAGCGTATAATTGTTTTCCTGCAATGAGTTGTTTTTCTCTTGATGCTGTCAAGATTTTATTTTTATATTTGGCTTTTAGCACTTTGACTATGGTGTGACTAAGTGTATTTGTGTGTGGGTGTGCCTGTGTGTGTGTGTGTGTGTGTGTGTGTGTGTGTACATAATGTTTATCTTACATGAAGGTCACTGAACTTTTTGGATCACTCAGCATCATAATATTTTCCACTAACTTACAAAATTTGCAGCCATTATTTCTTCAAATATGTTCTATTTTTCTCTTTTCTCTTTTTATCCTCTCCTTCTAGGACTTCGCTTACATGTTTTATGACTCTCACAATATTTTCCAATGGAGAAAACATGTCTTCAGGTCTGTGTTGCCTGAGCTGTGTGCTGGTTGAAGAACTCACGGGGTCCAAACTTGCAAATCTAACCAGAAACAGTCTGACTTTAAAGGAATTTTTCATCTATTTTCTGTCTACTTTATTAGCGGGCTCTCTGGGTTTCTTGTGCAAGTGTGTAGTTTAACTTCAGCTGGGGACATGGGGATAGGAGCTGTTGGGGGTGGTTTGGGGGATTGGAAAAGTAGGGTGGGGCTGTACTCAGCTTTTTATCTCACCTCTTCTGAAGTTTTCTTGTTTCTTTTAATCATTCCACTTTGAAGTCATAAGATTGTAGTTTTCTGTTGTTGCAGCCGAGTGAAATGTAGAGTGCTTCAAGGCTAAAAAGCTATAAACCCACAATTCTTACTTAACAAAACAGACGTCTTTCAGGTATAAATTCTTCAAGTTTCTCCTCACTTTGATAATTTTCTATTGCCTTCAAATTCTCTTTTTAATGAAATTGCTCAGGTTTTATAATTATTATCTGTAGATGAATTGCCAGAACTCTTTATGACACCATTATTGCAAATTCTGCCCTTTTCAAATCCTGAGCCACTTCTTTTAAATATGCGATAATTAAGTATTTTATGGAAACTTAGATTTTAATCTGAAGAATAACTGGGATGCTAGTAGATTTCTATAATTTATTCAGGGTCCATCTTTATAGGTATAGAGTTAAAATGCTTTCCTAATACTCAAAATTTCTCATGTTTTTTTCTTCCTTTTCCATTGTAAAATAATGACACAAATACTGTCAATGACCAGATTTAAATATATTCTGGAGAGAGATAAATATTTTCATTTCATTAAAGTTTTTAATTTACCTGTATTAGATAAAGATTTTCCACAAATAGCTAAGACAAGTTTAAATATACCAGGATAATAAGAATTTTTTTTAAAAAATGTATGATAATATCCTGATTATGTAAAATTATATATTGGATGACCACATATCACTCCATGATCTCTTATCTGAAATAACTGGACAAGAAGTCTTTCAAAATTCTGTAGGTTTTATATTTTAGAAAGGCAATACCAAATGTTACTTAGTACTTTGAGAAGTTCTTGGAGTAGCACATTGTAATCAAACACATTAATATTTCTGCTAGAAAATGTATAAATATTTACATTAATGGAATAAATGATGACTACATATAAATTCATGTCAGGATTTTTCAAGATTTGCCACAAATAGTTTATAAAAATTTTAAGTTTTTGATTATTCGGCTATGTATGAAAAGACATATTTATAATAGGATAATCACTAGAACCACAGGGCCATGTAGTTTCAGATGAGTTAGTA
>NW_012133859.1:491143-499168 GCF_000956105.1 Propithecus coquereli | reverse complement strand
TGACAGTGATCTAGTACCTCTTACACTTTCCTGGATTAAACTTAAGCCCATTATCCAAAGTGGAGCACCACAAGAGCAGCAGAACAGGACCCATTTGTACTCACCATCAAATTGGTATTAACTAATCAAAAAAGGATTTTTAAATCTCTCTTTTTTCTTTTTTTTTATTTCAGAATATTACAGGGGTACAAATGTTTTGATTACATATATTGCCTTTGCCCCACTGGAGTCAGAGCTGGAGCCCATTCTACTAAGTGAAGTATCACAAGAATGGAAAACAAGAACCACATGTACTCATCATCAAATTGGTATTAATTGATCAACACTTATGTGCACATATAGTATTTTTAAATCTCTTACCAAAAATTTTATATTGTCACTAGGACTTCTATCAAAAATATTTCTTACTATAATTTAGATTTTACCATTTGAAATATAATTGTATGCTATTCAGATGTGGGGTCAAGATCACAGAGTGTCTTACTCTGTTTTGTGTTGCTATAACATAATGGCACAGCCTGGGTAATTTATAAAGGAAAAAAAAATGCATCTTATGGTTCCAGAGCCTGGGATGTCCAAGATTGAGGGGCTCACATCTGGCAAGGGTCTTCCTTCCTGCAGTGTCACGCAATGGTGGAGGCAGAAAGTCAAAAGAGTGTGAGAACACAAGAGAACAAGAGGGGGCCAAACTTGCTTTCATAACAAACTCACTTTTATGATAGCTAACCTACTTCATGATGATGGCACTAATCAATTCATGAGGCAGAGCCTTCATGACCTAATCACCTCTTATTGGGCACTACCCCCCAACCCTGTTGAATTGGGAATAAGTTTCCAACATATGAACTTTGAAGGACATATTCAAATCATAGCACATAGAAAGTGATCATTGTCTTGTTAAGGTCCTGCTTTAATGAATGAGTAATGGCAATTGATTTATGATTTACACATCAAAGCAGCAGGTAAGCAAGGTTGGTCACTGGCATGCTCCACCGAGGGGTACAGAACACTTATTGTATGGAAAGGTAAATGTTATTGATGTGCTTGAAAGAGGTTTACTCGAATGTTTTGTTCATTCTACCTGTTTGCTAGTTGAGTCCACTTTCCCATATATAATGCTAGGTAAACTTTCCTTTAGTTTTACTTCTTTACTTGACTATAAATAGCAAATTAATTAAGACTGCATTAATGAGATTTGACAGTGCATACTAACATGTTTCCTCGTTTCCACAGACTTTTGCTAAGAAATGATAAGTTTTAATTCTCTTTTCCATGTTTCAATTGTTATTCCAGCAAATTCCTCAGTGCCCTTGGAATTGATTCTCATTCTTCTCTATTGCCCTGAGTGATTCTTCTACATTCTTTTGAAGTCAGTAGAGGCTTTATACATAAAAGAAACAGGTAAGGTTTAGGAAAGAGACAGAAAAATCTGAACATAGAATTTTAGGCCAGGAGTTTCTGGTGCACAAGAGGAGGGGTGTCAATGTCTTGTCACGAGTTGTCTTCAAATGATAGTCTACTTAGACATGTAAAAAAAGTACACCTATATGTAAGATTGGTATTATATTCTGTTAATATTTGATATGTGGATAATATTATGAAAATGAAGCGTTTAAGAAATTATGGAAAATATATCATTTCCTGTTCTGTTTGCTAAATAATCGTTTATAAAAGAGTAGAAGAATGAGACCTAAGCTTCTGAAAGGAACCTACTCCATGGGTTAAGATTTCTTAAATGAATATGGATTTCTACAACTGTATCTCTTTTGCTACATTACCAACAGTAACATTTTAACGCCTATACGTGTGTGTGCACCTGTTATTTTTGTAAAACAGAATTTTTAACAATGAGCTACAGAACTGAAATATTATATGTCTATATTCTTTTTTTATTTCAGCATATTATGGGGGTACAGATGTTTAGGTTACATATATTGCCTTTGCCCAGCCCAAGTCAGAGCTTCAAGCATGTTCAGACGGTGTGCAATGCACCCATTAGGTGTGAATATACCTATCCCCTCTTCCCCCCTTCCACCGGCCTGACACCTGATGAATGTGCATATATGTTGGTCAATTAATACCAATTTGATGACGAGTACATGCGGTGCTTGTTTTTCCGTTCTTGTGATACTTCACTTAGTAGAATAGGCTCTAGCGTTATCCAGGATAATACAAGAGATGCTGGATCACCATTGTTTTTTGTGGATGAGTAGAACTCCGTGGTATACATATACCACATTTTATTATATGCCTATATTCTTAAATTTTTTGGATAGAAAATTAGTAGAAATAGAGTATGTTATTTCTAGCTAGCATTATGGTTATTAATAAATTATCGTGAAGAAATAGCAGATGTTGACACTGGTGCTTTGAGAAATCAAGACTTGAGTTAGTCATTTAATTTTGTTAGAAAGATACAATAGTTACTAAATATTTTATATCTTGTCATTATACAATTTAAATTAACTGTGCATATCTACTTGTAAATCTTGTCATCATACAGTTTTTTCCTCAGGCGGTTTATTAACCAAGACAAAGAGGTTTCTTTGTAATAATAAAAAGATATGTTTTAATAGTTACAAAGATTATTAATTTGTAAGCTTGATTGTAAAATAAATTATAAAAAGCTACATTTTTCAAAAGGCTTGTAGTAAAAATCATCAACTATGTTCACTCAAATTGATACACTTTTCCAACAAGTTTTCTTTTATTCACTAAGTATAGTTTGTAATTACTCATAAATGGTATCACTAATATAGTTCTAATTTATCTCAACTAGTTAACAAAGCCTGTGCATATCTTCATAAAATTAAAATGTCGCTGTAATTGATTAACTTTACAAACAGTACAGAATTTCAAATTTGTCTGCTCAGAGCTTAAACACCTGTCTTAGAGGATTCCAAGTACTGATAGGCTCATCACATTGACTGACACTTCAGTCATGGTCCTTCCCATTCACATCTGATAGCAATGTGTCTGTTAGATGAAATGGTCACACTTCTATTCAGACATTTCTTGTAAAATTCACTTATTGCTATGTTAACAGCTCTAATTTAGGACAGGGAAACAGTTTAGCTACAAAGATAATACAATCTGTTTTCACAAAAGCATGCGTAGCTGAGAGGAATCTTTTTAGAGTTCTGACAATTGTTTTCCATAGCAGGGTGATGGACCTGAGTGTCTGCACCGAGTAGTTCATCATCTACACTCACTGGTCCATTGTGACTTGCTTAACTCATTGCAATTGGCTAAATTCGAAATCACTTTTTGTAATAATCGTGTTAACGTATAAATTTCAAAAATTAACACCATGATTTGCAAATATATAGAAAGTGTGTGTCAAATTTTTAGTAAATTTATTTATTTATTTTTTAAATTCAGGATATTATGGGGGTACATTTCGGTTACATGTAATGTGTTTGCCTCGCCCAAGCCAGGGCTATAAGCCTGTCCTTCCCCCATATAGTGTGCTCCAGTTCCATTAGTTGTGGGTTTACCTTCCCATCCCCCCACCCCCTACATGACTGGCACCCAGTGAATATTACTAACATGTGAACACCTTGGTGTTAATCAGTTAGTACCAATTTGATGGCGAGTGCATGTGGTGCATGTTTTTCCATGCTTGTGATACCTCACTTTGAAGGATGGGCTCAATCTCTATCCAGGATAACATAAGAGGTGCTAGATCACCATTGTTTGTTGTAGTTGAGTAGTATTCCATGGTATACATGTACCACATTTTATTAATTCACTCATGTATTGATGGGCACTTGGGTTGTTTCCACATCTTTGCAATTGTGCGTTGTGCTGCTATAAACATTTGGGTGCAGATGTCTTTATTATAGAATGTCTTTTTTTCCTTTGGATAGATGCCTGGTAGTGGGATTGCTGGATCAAATGGTATTTCTATTTTTAGCTTTTTGAGGTATCCCAAATTACTTCCCACAGAGGTTGTATTTAAAAAAAAAAAAGGAGAGTTGATTTGTTACCTAGAATGTGAGTTTTGAGGATTAGGACAACTCAGGGCCTTTTTGGAGTACAGAGAAGATAAAAAATACATATGTGTGTATATATATATGTGTGCACACATATTTACACATATATAGTGTATTCATATATACAACATATGTGCAAGTCCAGTATATCTAAAATGAGGTGATAGGTTTTAATTGAGCAATGAAATAGTAAGAATTTTTAAAAATTTATTTGCACTATATATTCTTATAGGAGGGAGGAAGACAAGATTTTTCAAACTGCAAAAAGTCAAATATTATAGAATATAATTATAGAAGATGCAAATATTTCAAGGAAAATGCCCAAGATAGGAAAGCATGGTTTAAACTAATGGATTATGAATAATAAGGAAGGATTTAGTTTCTATAGTCTGATTTTTGTTTGTTTTACTACTACTAAAGGACTTTAACTTTGACTACCTATGCTGAGCTACAAAGTTTCTATATTCCTAACTCAAATCATTCATTTCAACTACTGTGGGGTCACAGTAAGTGGATTTATGTGAACTTCAAATAAATAATAAGTGGGCAAAAAAAGCTTTTTTAGTAAATTTATTAATGAAGAAACCCACGGGATAAGGAAGCTTATTCAAAAGAAAATTTTATAGATTACATACAGTCATTAGGATAAATAATGCAGGAATAAGATTGCTAAATAAGATACAAAACTGCTAATGTCCTGAAGAACAATACAATTATAACTTTTATTGTTATCTTGTCTATCAGATGTAAATTGTTGCATCTCTATCAGCAAAACTCATTTATAACTTATTAATCTTTTACAAGCCTAACTTTATGAGTCTGGGTCTGATCAATAGCAATCAGTAAGTTAAATAATGGTACACTTCCCTAAATAATTAGTTAATATTTGATTGGGCCTGTTAGACAATGAATGCATCAGTATAATATTGAAATCATATAAAGTTTATCCTATTTTCAAATTTTGGATCATATTTTATTAACAATTATAGTTTTTGGTAAACTAGAGAATATTGAATATTACCAGCCAAAGAAATGATAAAGTTTTGAGGCAATGCATGTACAAATTATCCTGATTTGATCATTATACATTGCATGCATGTATTGAAACATCACACTGTATCCTACGAATACATACAATTATTAAGTGTCAATTAAAATATATGTATTAACAATTTAAGAAAGATAGTCCAACGACCATAATAATGATCATAGAATTTATTTTAGACTAAAATAGATTAGGAAATGATTATAGGAGGCCTCAGGGAAGGGAACATACATTTTTTTTGGTCAAGTTTTGAATGATAATTTTTTATAAATATGAAATTAGGCACAAAAGACTCCTTAAAAATGGTCCCAATCACTTAGGAGGGGAAAGTGGGCTAGGGTGAGGATGGAGAAGAGTGACAAGGTGCAGGGCTGAATGTGCGAGGACACAGAGTGGGTGGCTGCTCGATCTTCCAACAGACTTTCCAGTGATAACTTGGAAAGTCCCCCCTGCATTTAATGGGAAAAATAAGCATTTCTTTTCAACATGTTAGACAAAGTGTAAATATGCTCAGGAGACTGGCAATATGCTGATTCAAATCAATATGGGACTCAGATGAGGTCCTGTTTGTTATTTCAAAAGTTAATTTCATGGAGATTGACTGATCCTCAGTGTGTGTGGGGCTGGTCGTGTCAACGGGAAGATCTAATAAGATACACGGAGGAGGTGACATGGGTGAGACTGTGTCCTCCAGCTTCACGGTATTACCTACCCCAGATTATTACTTTCTTCAGTTTATTTCCTACCTCTATTACCTGTCTGACAGGACCATGCCAGGACTGATATATGGGGTATATTTGTGAAGTTCAAATTCTTTCAGAAAATTTGCTAAAGGAAAGAAGTATAAGAGCTATCTATTGTTATAATAAACTGGCATTATGATTTGAAAGTCAAACTTCTCTAGCATAGGAAGCTAAATGATGTTATTTGTCAAATACTGAGAATTCACTGAAAAATACATTTTTATGGTTATAGAAATGACTGAGCTGCTCAGCCTCTTACATTAGATATTACCCAGCCATGTACTATTGCATTTAAATTCTAGAACTTGTGGATTGCATTCTGAGATTTTATGACTGCCATGGAATCTTAAATACTCTCTCTTTGAAAAAGCTAGTTTCAAATCACCTCCTCTGACTGGTGGCTAAGGTATTAGGTTTTTTTTTTTTCTCTAAAGTCATTTTTTTTGTTTTTGTTGTTCAGGCATCCAAATGATGATTCAAAGTATAATTTTCCAAAGTTAAAAATATAATCAACTGTCATTGAAATAGAGAATGAATATGTATCTAAAATTATTTTATTTGTAAATGAGGAAAACAGGGGGACTATAAAGCTGATTCAAAGAGTATTTGAGAAACTGGGTATGTATAGGTATTTAAAAAAGAAAAAGAGTGTTAGAATAACATTTGTTATTCTACAGGACATTTTATATTCCTGTATTTTATAAGTTAATTTCCTACAGGAAAATAAAACTATCACTTTAGGGTTTTTCTTTTTCTGTTCCAGAGACAACATTTGTCTCTTTACAGACAAAAAATCTACAATTTAACAACTAACTTCATATATGTAGGATTTTAATTCACAGTAGATTGCAAGTCAAACAGAGTAGCCTTTCCTTGGATATTAAATTATCCTTACATGCATCTTAAAATATGTCATTGCTGCTTTGCCTTATTTACGACTTGTGGGTATTTTCTAAAAAAACCTGTTTTGATGAAAAGAAATAAAAAGAATCAACCAAAATGCTATTGTGTACATTACTGCTTTGGAATATTTACTGCCCTACTATGTATTAGGGCTCATTATCACTGGTCAAATAATCTCACTTTGCTTAAGGTTCCTGGGCTGATAGTATCCAAGAGACCACAGAACATTTCAAATTGACTGCCTTGTTCATTTGGAGATAGTACACAATATTGATTTGAATTAAAGTCTACAAATCATTGGATTTATGAAGTTGTTGAAAAGTAGCTCACATGCAAATTTACCTTTAACAATAGTATATTTTATACACTGTTTTTTCCAAAGATTTTATTATTTGTCAATTGACTTCAAAGTGGTTAGGATGAATACAATTATTTTAATACTTTATTAATTTTAGAGGATACATTCTGATATTCTCTATTTTCAGAAATTTCATAAAATTTAATTCATCCTTTCAACAAGTATTTGATTGCTATTAAGTGCAGGATACTTGTTATGCGGAAGGAACAAAGGTGAATTTTTTCATACAACAAATATTGATTGAGTTCTTGCTCTGTGCTGAGCACTCTTCTAGGAACCGGGTATAACAAGGTGTGGCCCAAAGCGAAAAATACCCTTGCCTATGTAAATGAAACTTATATTCTACCTAGAATGAAGAGATGGACAATACAATAAGATAGATGTGTAAAGTAAATAGTATATTTAATGAGGATGAGGAAGAAAAGTGAAGCAGGGAAAGTGGTATAATAAAGCTCCCCACTCCATTTGGGGGTCTGATTGCTGACAGCTTTCAAGCCCTCCCTCACCTCTCACTTCTCTGCCCAACACCAGAGCAAGCTGATAAAAACAAACCCACAAAACTAAAACTAACACAGGTCATAATGGGAATGGAATGATACAATATAAGGCACAGCTGGTCCCGAGCACAAGTGGTGACCCAGTTGCTGAAGATTTCACTTGCATAAATGATGTTTATTAATACACACTAGAAAATACACACTAAAGTGTTGAAGAGTAAAAAGGCACAGAGTCTAATTTACTATCAAATGACAAAGAAAAATAACATATAAATACATATACAAACATACAAATGGAAAGAAAGAGAAATTAAAAAATAAACGCAGCAAAATGTAAACATTTTGTGTATTTCAAAAGAATGTACAGAATGTCTTATTCTACTCTTGCAACATTTCTGTAAACTGGAAATTATATCAGAATAAAAACTTACTTTAAATTTTGTTTCAGATATTCACCAGGCAGTAAATTACTTAAAAGTTTATG
>NW_012133859.1:480663-491067 GCF_000956105.1 Propithecus coquereli | reverse complement strand
AAGGGCAACATACATAACCTAAACATCTGTACCCCCATAATATGCCGAAATGAAAAAAAAAAAAAGTTTATGTTATTTTTTTTAGCATTCAGTGTTATCTGTAAAATTTGTCAGATCTAAAATTGTATTCTTTCTTTATTCTAAATAGATGTTCAACAACAAAAAAAACCCCACAAAACAACAGGTGTTCAGTATATTGGCACTTTCAGATAATAAAGCCATGCAAGCCCCTGACCATGCCTGTGAGCAGGAATGAGCAACTGAGCCCCACCCCACAACCACCAGAAGAAAACCCCAAGCCAGTCTCATTTCTCTGCTTCCACAAGCCACTTTTTGATCTGCTTGGCAAACCAGCCGCTCTCCACAGAAAGCCTCGCCGTGTCAGTAATAACCCTTTCCTATCTGCTTTGCATGTGTGTGGCATCACCATTCTCAACATCAGAACATCAGAAACTTCTGAGGGGGAAAACCTTGACTCTATGGACTGTGACTACATGTGGGGCAGGGAGCGTTTTGGGGAAAAGGGCTACAGAAGATCTCCCTGGAAAGGAATCATTTCAGGGAAAATCTGAGGTGGGGTGTGCGTCATGGATGTCTTGGAAGAGACTGTTACAGGAAGAGAAATCGATTGTGCACATGCTGCGAATTCCAGAAACAGCAAGAGGGCCACGGAGGCTGGAGCGGGGAGAACAAAGGGCAGCACAGGAATGGATGTGACTAGAGAAGCCATGGTGGAGGAGCACTCAGGGAAGATCCAATGGGCCATCGTGAGGAGTTTTGGGCTTTATCTTTGAGTGAGATGCAAAGGTCCTAGTAGAGAAATTTGGAGCAACCTAAGGTTACTTAGAATGAGAATAATCTAACTTTCAATGCAGCAGAATCGCTGGAATCACTCTCCTGCTGTTTTTAGAATCCACAAAGGTCGTGGTTGTGTATGAGGATGACACACCTGGAAGGAAAGACATGATCACAAGTTTAGACCTGGGTGGAAACAGGGGACCTGGTGAGAGGTGGTGAGATTCCCCTCTGGAGGGGAGCCAGCGGGATTTCCTCAGATTGGGGGTTGAGTGTGAATTAGAGGAGTTAAGAGCTATTACCAGGTCCGTGTCCTACACAAATAGAACGAACTGAGCATCTCACATCTTATAATAGGGAAGGTAGTGAGGTCAAGGACCATGCTAAGTAAAAAAGTGATATTTGTAAACATCACGGGGATGGTGAAAGGGTGAACTTAAGAGAGAGTGAGCAATGTGACCAAGGAACGAGAAAGGATGTTGTATATGTACAAAGAAAAGAAAACATTTGAGGTTTGAGTTTTCAAGGTAAGAGAGAGAGGAAAATGGAAAAGAGAGGGAAGGTCCTCTAGGGTCAAAGAGGGCAAGCAGCCCCTCTCAGTTTCTCGTGATCATTCCCTCTGGCCCAAACTGCTTGACCCACTCCAGTGATTCTCATCCATCCACTCCCGACCTTAACAGAGGTTTGTATGCAAAACAATTCATTCCTTCCTTTCAATTAAGGTTACCACCTGCCTGTAATGGAGATCTCTGGTGATCTGACAATCTTTAGTAAACAGCTTCCACGTGAGTTATTGGTCAAAGCATCTCCGTTCATCAATTGATTTGTGGATTTAAGAAAGGCTTGAAGGACAATTGTAATACTTGAATTATTCCCAGTGAAACATCAGATATATACTCACAATAATGTAATGCAAAAGAAACCCTAGTTCATTAAAAAAAAGTCAGTCGCTCTGGATATGGAATTTCTGATCTGGAGTTTGACATTTCCACTGTGTGTGCTGGCATTTTGTGGACAGAGATTAAGTTCAACAGAGAACAAATCAGAGCCTGAGGGAGTTGTCAACATAACCTCTGACTATTAAACCAGAGGGCTATAAGTGTGATTTCTTTTATTTAAAAGCTCCATGGTGGATCTGGCCATTAGATCTACTGGGCGCATGGCCAGTGATATTAACTATCAGGAGGCTATAATTTCCTATATAACATTGGTGCCTGGGAGATTTTTAATCATTTCCTGATATGGAACGCAGATCCCCCTGTCCGTTGCATTCAGTTAGTTACTGGATTTGTTTAGGTTCTAGGTATTGACTTTCGTGTTAATGTCCACATTAGTTTCTTGATCGTCGTCATCTGCTTGTGGTGATGAACATGTTCTGGAGTAAGACAATGGTGACGTTGTACAACTCTGTGAATACACACAATAACCTACTGAGTTGTACATTCTATAGGGGTAGATTTTATGATATGTGAATTCTATCTTTACAAAGGTGTTAATGCATATTTTAAAAAGAAACAAAGAAACATCTTCCTTATACAAGCCCTGATATCTTGCTGATAGCGTCTCATGAAAAATGTGCTGGATAGCCTGGGGCATGTCTCAGGCATTCTCAAATTCTGTGAGCCTGTGGGAATTCCCAGGGCAGTGCTGAATGATGACTCTCGTCAAGTTAAGCCTGAATGGTGGCTGCTCACTTTCTTCTCTACCCTTAGGGTCATAAATAGCTAATGGGTGTTCTATACCATCCTAATAGTAGAGTGGTAGTATGGTTTACTAGTTTTGATCTCATGGTAGAATAATGAGTACCCAACTTAAAGAATTGTCAAAAAATGATATATGTCCATATCATAATGTTCCCATGAACATAACACTAGTTTGCCATTAAGCTGAAAAATGAATAAAGAATATTTTAATTATTTACTTAAGGTCACATAACCATTTGATTATGCAAGATCCATGGATATTTGTACCATCTTTCTCATGTTCATTGGTAAACTATTACCTGTTTATTTTTTAAATAAAAACAAATCTAATCAAATCACCAGGATATTTTAATGTAGTTATGGATAGGCTGGGCCTTGTAAACTGGTAGCCCACAGACCAGCTTTATGTCATTTGCTTGCTTTCCTTTGTGCCTTACAAGACAATAAACATAGGCAGGTATTATGTTGGGTTCTTAATTCAAGCTGCTGAGCACCTATTGTCTATTCTCTGCCCTTTTGATGAATTTATTAATTCTCCACTTTTTACCACGTGATAGTGAATTTTATGCATAAAATTGACTGAATTAAGGGACACTCAGATAGCTAGTAAAGCATTATTTCTAGGGCGTATCAGCGAGGGTGTTTCAGGTTTGGTATTTGAATCAGTGGACTGACTAGGGAAGATCTGTCTCATCAAAGGTGGGTGGGCACCATCTGATCACTTGAGGCCCAGATAGAACAAAAAGGCAGAGAAAAGGTGAATTCACTGTCTCTCTCTCTTCTAGAGCTGGGATATCCTTCTTCTCTTGCACTTGGACATCAGAAATCCAGATTCTCCAGCCTTCTGACTCTGAGACTTGTACCACCAGCAGTGCCCCAGGTTGTCAGGCATTCAGCCTTAGACTGAGAGTTACACTATTTGTTTCCCTGATTCTGAGGCCTTTGCACTTGTACTGAGCCATGCTACTGGCTTTCCTGGGTTTCCTGCTTGCAGATGGTGATTATAGGACTTCTGAGCCTCTATAATTGCATGAGCCAATTCCCCTAATAAATCCCCTCTTCTCTCTCTCTCTCCGAGTCTTCACATGCGTGTGTGCATGTGTGTGTGTTTGTGCACATTATTGATCCTGTCTCCCTGGAGTACCCTGACTAATACACACCAGCTGCAGGGTTTTAGTGTGAGATCCTGCCTTGGTAATCTTAAAGCCGAGTTGTCTCCTAGGCTTAAGTATGATGTCAACTAAAATGACAATAATAGCCCATTCCAGAGTTTTCCTGCCACAGTCTTATTACTTAAAATAACTGGAGTGAGTAGTTACTCAGGCTAATTTTTCATAAAAGTAGTTTTGCTTTATTCTAAGGTTGTTAAGATTTTGGGGAATTCAACATTGTTTAACAAATATTCTGGTTTTCTCTCCGCAGCTCCCCCTCCTCATGGGAAGATTTTACACCATTTCACTCTTGAACTCAAGAGTGGACATGCAAACTTGGTCTGACTAAAGATATTTAGACAAAAGAGATTTATGTAACTTCCAGGAAGAAACTTCATCACCCTAAGCATAATCTGTCATTCCTCTCTTTTATCTCTACTGCAACCACAGGTAATTTCCAAGACATCGAGAATTTTTCCTTTCAATTTTGAACCTTCTCCTCTTGTCTCTTACAGTCAAGCCCCTGCCTTGGTCTGTTTGATTTTTGCTATTTAAAAAGGTATATCTAAGTTACTAAGCATCAGCCATTCATGCCCTCAACTATTGAAGCACACCTTCACCCTTGAAATTTTCCAAGTAGGAGGGAGAGAGGATGTGTACACGGTCCTTTCAATAAAAAGGAGAAGATATGTCTGAGAGGTAGAAAGTTGGCAGTTCCAACCGGTTAACTGAAACTTGAACCCCATTCTCACCCCTTCTTATCAGTTAATAGGGAGGTAAGTGAATATCATCCTTCAGGTCTCACAAAATCTGCCCCCATCAGCCATGTTTCTTCTGACCCGTTGCTTCTGAGGGTGCACAAACAGCCTCTCTCTCTCTCTCTCTGTCTCTCTGGACATTCTTTTGTTGCTATTGTTCTCTACAGGCTCATAGACTCTTATTTCTCACTCTCATTAAAGTAGCAATTTTGTCAAACTCTAAGATATGAGTGATGGAGATGCTACCTTTCCCAATCTACCTGGCTTCTTGCCCTACCCACAGCCAGAACACGGTGTCAGCCTTTTCCCTTTCTTTCTTTTTCTCACCCCTTTCTGAAATTCCTACATAGGTAGTCAAAGTGCTTTCCCAGATGCTAGTCCAGCTTTTTACATTTTTTGTGGGTCTCAATGTTTGTATTCATTGACTCTCATGTGGAAGAATTCAGTTCCCTTCCTCTCTGCAGTATGACTAACAATTGTGGATGTCAGCTAAGCGGTCTCTACAAATCTGCTGCTTGAGGTTGAGGCCCACACAGCAGAAGTCATGGAAGAGAAGACGGAGCTAAGACAGGAGAGAGCAAGAACAAGCGATACTCACAGACCCAAGCTGGACCCCCCCAAGCTGAGCTAAAACCTGTGTCAGTTCTTCTTGTCTCTGACCTAGGTGCAGTGGGCATCCTGTAGAAGGGGATCACTTGGTCATAAAGCTAAACATACGCACTTGTCTTGGAGTTGGAGAAGCCAAAGTCAGATCTAAGG
Source organism: Propithecus coquereli (assembly GCF_000956105.1). NCBI lineage: Eukaryota > Metazoa > Chordata > Mammalia > Primates > Indriidae > Propithecus > Propithecus coquereli. Next base: position 485,901 of record NW_012133859.1, on the reverse strand, counting down.
AAGGTGGAGTCCTGGGGGTTCTCCACACCAGTGATGTGAAACAACAGGTCAGTGACAACCTGTGTGAGCTAAAAAGCCTGCTGCTTCACTTTTACCCTACAAATTTGACAGAAGTATCTCTTTTATGGCTCACTTTGACTGAGTCATATAATATCCATCGGAGGTCAATCAGAGGACATTCAACTGCAAAACATTTACCGCAGATCATTTTGAGGCTTTGAGTCCAGGTCATGGAAAATAGAAGTTATGTACAAAAATAGGAAAAACAAGAGACAGATGGTATTTTAAGAGTGGTAGAAGTTGGCTAGATTAGGTAGATGGCGTTTGAGTTGCCATTAGGCTTTGGTAACTTTCCTGTGAAATTAAAGATTGTAGAATTTTCTGATCATTCACTGTATTTCCAGCAAGTACCTAAAATATTAAACCTTTTTAATTCCTTCTAGAGTTGGAATCTAGACACATCTACTCAGAAACCCACAAACTTTACCACCACACAACATTGCCTCCCATCTACTATATGTGGTTGGAACTGTCACTTGATTTGTTGTTACAGGAATCAACCAACTTTGATTTTAACAAACTTCTCTAGCAGGTCATAGAGCCAAAGAATACCAAAGATAAAGGTGGGATAAATGCTTTGTGAGGAAACAGAGTGATGTTGCTGGAAATTCCGTCCTCATTTTTCATTAAGTTTTTTTTTTTCCCTAAGATGCTCACTAATGCATGGTGTTTTCCTAAAAAACTGTTAACTGCATAACAGAAAAATGTGAGGCAAACAGTGCAAGAACAGAGGAAAAAATGAGCCTAAAACCTTAACTGCGTGTTTCCTCTTTTAAAAAGTAAGCAAATATTCCTCTTTAAATAAATATCATAATATTTTGCGAATATTAGCTATATTATTGAAAGAAATTATCGCAATTTAGGTTTTTGGGTCTGCATTAATTTTCTATTTCTGTGTAATATATGTCCACACACTTAGTGCCTTAAAAAGACACACATTTATCATCTCGGGATTCTGTAGGTCAGAAGTCCAGCCTGACTCACATGGGTTCCTGTTTAGGGTCTCACAAGGCCAGAACCAAGAAGACAGCTGGGCTGGACTCTTATTTGGAGGCTCTGGGGATAAAATCTGCTTCTGAGCTCATTCAGATGGTTGGTGGGATTTGTTTCCTTACAGTTGTAGGGCTACAGTCTCTGTTTTCTTCCTGGTTGTCAGATCAGGTCGGGAGTCGCTCTCAGCTTCTGGAGGTCACTGAGTGGTCCTTGCACATGGCTCCCTCCATCTTCAAGGCTGGGAGCAATGTCTTGAATCCTTCTTGTGCTTCTAATCTCTCTGAATTCCTCTATTTCCCCAGCCAGAGAAATCTCTTCTTTTAAGGAGCTCATATGACTAGAATTGGTCCACTGAGATCATCTTCTTTGTCATATAAGGTGACATAGTCATAATCACAGGAGCAACACCAGGGGCTAAAGGTCAAGGGACCATCTGAAAATTCTACCTCACATAAGGCTTAAAATCAATGACCAGATAGAAAGCCTCAAGCTAAGTAGGTTGGGACAAATTAAGACACGTACTTACTTCAACTTATTACATGAAATATAGCAGTGAATAAGATTACACTTAATGTGACCATTAAATGAAAATTTATCAACTCTCCCCAAGAGGCTTATCAGAATATATGACCTACATTTTGTAATTTTCTCAGGTGCAAAAATGAGTAGTTCTTAATTCAGGAAAGATGAGAATCTCTCAACGTGAACTTTGTTAAAACTTCATGGAATATACATCTATAAAACTTTTGCTTGGTATCTCACCCTGGTTTGCCTTTCAAAGTAGCTTTCCTAATATTCTTGATGTGCATGAACTTCACATAAAAGTGTGTGTCTCCTTAAATCTCCATACACAGAAAATACTGGTGGAAAGCCATGGTGGAAAAGTGGTTAAGATAGAATAACACTATGCATCTATTCCTTTCTTAAATTCAGATGTGAAGATGATTGCAACTTAGAGGAATACTAAAAAAATTTTTTTTTACATTTTTAAATTATTATTGGTGCATAACAATTGTATATCTTTATAGGGTACACGGTGATGTTTTGGATCCAGGAAGTCAGAATCCAGAGGAAGAGGCTATAGACGAATTCCAGCTGTGGGTGATAATATAATGGCTCTTTCCTTTATATCAGCACATTTTCTCGTCTTTATATCTGTTCCATGATAGTTCCACCATTTTGAAAGCGAAAAATGTAAGGACACTGGCCATTTTATAGAGGATAGAATCCACGAAACATTTTACATTCTGTTGGAATAGTTAAACCAATTTAAGAAGTCCTCCTCATACCACATTTTGCCTTTTGATCTACATTCTCGTCCTAGTCCAAATTGGCTACTTGCTCTTCTATAGCTGTTGTAAGGAATCTGGGACCACAAATATGTACCTATCTTAAGGGGCATTCATTTTAAGCACCCCTAAGTCCCTAATAGTTTCTCTCAAGAGATTTTGGGAAGCTCTCTCCATTACCCCAGCGGGGTGGTGCCGATAAATAATTGCCTCAAGTTTATACTGGATTCCGGTAAACTTAAAGTGACCTTGGTTTTATTCTATCTTAATCTCTCTCTCTCATTCTCTCCCATCCTTTCTAGATTTTCCTCCTCCCCAAATAATTATTGTTTTCTATTTCTTCAATGTGTACCTTCATTCAGCGGGCTGTAATTTATTTATTAAGTTATGTTACAATCTGTCTTGTTAGAGCATCAGGATTAATTGTTTTATTTAGAGACACACATGGTCTCCAAATATAGAAAAAATAGAGGAAACATTCCCTTCTCTGTAATTATGGATAGGAAAAAAAGAAAGGTAATTCATTATATAGGCCATGCTATAAATACATCTTTTTTGGCCTGATAGAAATATTTTAAATTGTTTCCCTGAATCAAGATTTTAAAACTAAAAGCTGTCCTTATCACAGGTACTGATTAATCTAGATATGGCAGTTTTTAAAAAAGATAACATTTCTTGTGTGCTTCCTTAGAGCTTTCTGTCTCATTTTATCTAACCTTCTCAACAATATGGTAAGGTAGTGCTTACAGGATATGTATAGAAGCTTTGACAAAGAAGCCTTAATGTCCCCTCAGCTTGACTAATCTTTAGACAGGTTTATTCCTGACTGGAGGCTTTTGGCTTCTCTTTTCTTAGAGCATTTATTTTAGAAAACGTGAAACTATAAATGCTCTTTTGAGATGTAGATCTTCTCCCAGCCTCTTGCCAGTTTTACAATCCAGGAAATGTTTTTCTCAAGGACCTGGGCATTATTGCTTTAAAATACAATCATCAGGAAAGATAGGGTCCCTGTTTCCAGTCTATGAGGGAGCGTGGGAGCCTAACTTCAGTAAGTACCAATTAGCAAACACAGATGGCCTAATCATGTTCCCCGGCTTCCCTGCAAAAGCCCTCCGTTACTTTTCCACCAGCTCAGCCCAGGTCTTAAATCTCTCCTATCTTTTATTTTAGCAGGATTGAGTTTATCTCTTTCCCCACAATAATCTTGACCCTTCTTGCAGTCATCTTTTGAAGAAAAACTCTTCCTTGCCGTTTCTCTTGTCTGGTACAATTTTTCTTTGACTGTTCAAACGGGTGAAATATGTTTCCCAAATTCACATGACTGCCAATGAGGAAAAGCTGATATTCAAAGCCACACCCTCTAAATTTGAAGCCTAAGATCTCAACACTACACCCTCTGGCTACTCACATATTTTTCTTTATGAAGGTAAAAAAAAAAAAAAAGAAAAAAATAAATGAATGGAAAAAATAAAACAAAGCAGAGAGACAAGGACAAATAGGAACCTCACTCCTTACAGGGGATGGGAAAGGAGCTGATTTTTAGGCCAGGTCAGGCTAGTCATAGAGAAAGAATAAATTGAAAAATGTCTCCACTCTGAGTTTTGTAAACAAGATGTTGTTGCTCCTTGGTAACTGAAGGTTCCAAAAAGTTTCTAGGAATAAGAAGAGAACCCAAGAAAAATGCAAGAGTCTGACATAGGAATGAAGAAAGAGTACCTCCTACCTCCTTGAGATTTTTCTGGTGGTAAATATCAAACACCATGGAGAGTCTGAGATTTTACCATACTTGCAAGCTAACAGGTTGGCCTGCCAGTTTCATGGATGCTAGCAGAAGACATGAAAGTACTGGGTGAAAGACAAAGGAAAATTTATTACTCAAAGCAGTAGGGATACCCAGAGTATAGGATTTTTGCAGGCTCATTGAGCCCTAATTTGTAGATATCATGGAAGGGCCATCCAGGTTGCACTGCAAGAGAGGAGCCCTGAGCTTAGAAAACCCAAAGTTTTAATAATGGGAAGTAAGTCTGCATGAATTTGGCCCCTGAGGGAGATATTGTCTTTATTATATGGGAGGGAACAAACTTCTTTTTTGTTCCTCAGGGGCACATCATGTCTCTCTTCCAAGGCTGCTTGTTGTAAAAACACCTTTGAAAAGATAGTCCAGAACAGATGAATTCCATGCTCATAAGATGTACAGAAATGTGAGACCCATGGAGAATTGTCCTCCCAGATATATTGTTGAGATTGGATGAGACAAGTGTGAACAACAGCCTAATGCAGATGTGCCAATGCAAAGATTTAAGCCAATCTTGGTGACACCCTGGATTCTCCCCTTCCCTTCGCTTGCTGCCTGCCGCCATGAAATCTGTGAAGAAATCTGACTGACTGCACCTCCACAATAGCTCTTACGCCTGGCCTTTTCTCTCCATAGACTGCCTCATTCAAGCCATCATTTCTCCCCTGCGCTCTTCTAACCGCCTCCTATTAATATTTTTTCTTCTTTGTTCCCTTCCTACTTCTTTACAATCTGCCTCCAAGGAGTAGTCAGAGTGATCACAGTGATCATTTATAACCTTAAATCAGATCTTGTAACTCTCTCCTTAAAGCCCTTCGGTATTTTTTAATTGTACTTAGAAAGAAACCCAAACCCCTTGGCACACGAGGCCAATCTCACCGAGCCTTTCTCTCCACCTTTGGGAGACCTTGGCACTGTTTTCACTTCACCCGGGCTGGGCTGCTCTTCTCTTATATTTTTGCATATCTGGTCCCTGTTCATTTAGATCTCAGCTCAAAGATTTTCTCCTCTCCCTGCCCCGCCTCCCTTTCCCGGCCTTTAAGGCCACTAACTGTGTACTATCACCCTGTTCATTAGGTTCATACCATATATTTCCACATA
>NW_012133859.1:454374-469364 GCF_000956105.1 Propithecus coquereli | reverse complement strand
AGCTACAGGCATTACGCTACCTGACTTACAAGTATACTACAAAGATACAGTAACCAAAACAGCTTGGTACTGATGTAAAAACAGACACATAAACTAATGGAACAGAATAGAGGACCCAGAAATAAATCCATGTGTATACAGCCAACTAATATTTGACAAAGGTGCCAAGGAGAAAGGATAGCTTTTTTAATAAACGGTGCTGGGAAAACTGGATATCAATATACAGAAGAATGAAGTCAGACTCATATCTCTCATCATATACAAAAATAAACTCAAAATGAATTAAAGACATAAATATAAGACTCAAGAAGAAATCATAGTGGAAAAGCTTCAGGATATTGGTCTGTGCAGATTTTATGAGTAAGACTTCAAAAACACAGGCAACTCAAGCAAAAATGGTAAATGAGATCATATCAAACAAAAGTTTGTGCATCACAAAGGAAATAATTAACAGAATGAAGAGACAACCTGTATAAAGGAAGAAAATATTTGCAAGCTATTCATCCTACAAGGAATTAATATTCAGAATATACTGAGAACTCAAACAACTCAACAGCAAAAAGCCAAATAACCCAATTAATGAAATGGGCCAAGGATCCGAATAGGTATTTTTCAAATGATCAACACAAATGATCAACATGTACATGAAAAAGTGCTCAACATTGCTAATCTACAGGGAAATGCAAAGCAAAGCCACAATGGGATATCATCTCACTTGAGTTAGGTGGTTACTATCATAAAAACAAAAATTAACAAATGCTAGTGAGGATGTGGATTAAAAGGAACTCTTGTTGTTTGTGTAAATATAAAATAGTACAGCCATTATGGAAAACAATATGTAGGTGCCTCAAAAAATAGAATTACAACATGATTTTGAAATCTCACTACTGGGTATTTACCCAAAGGAAAGGAAATCAATATATCAAAGAGGTATTTCTGCACCTCCATATTCATTACAGTGCTATTCACAATAGCCAAGCTTTGGAATGGTAGTAAGTGTCTATGAAGAGATTAACGGATAAAAAATGTGGTGTATATATACATAATGGAATGCTATTCAGCCATTAAAAAGAATGAAATCATGTCATTCATGGCAATGTGGTCTAGCCTTAAGGACGTAATGTTAAGTGAAATAAGTTAGGCCCAGAAAGATAAATATTGCTTGTTCTCACTCATATGTGGGAGCTATTAAAGTTGAGGTCATAGTATTAGAGAATGGAATTGTGGTTATTAGACCCTGGGAATGGTAGGGGTATATAGTAAGAGGTTGGTTAACAAATATAAAATTAGAGCTATATAGGATATTAAGTTCTAGTATCCTACAGCACTATAGGATGACTATAGTAAACAGTAATTGTATATTTTCAAATAGCTAGAAGAAAGGATTTTGAATAATACAGAAATAATAACTTCTCTGAGGTAATGGATTTCCTAATTACCCTGATCTGATCATGTATACATTGTATATATGTATCAAATTATCACTCTGCACCTCATAAATATGTATAATTATTATGTGTCAATTAAAAATAAAAAAGAGAAAAGAAATAAGCTATGAAATATAAAAAAAATGGGCAAAAGACTTAAATAAACCTTTTTCCTAAAAAGATATACAAATGACCAAAAAGCATATCAAAAAATTCTAAATATTAATTATCAGGAAAATATGCATCAAAACCACAATGAGATACCATCTCAAATCTGTTAGGATGGCCACTATCAAAAACAAACTCACAAAAAATGATAACCCTTTTGCACTGTTGGTGAGAATGTAAAGTGGTGCATCACCTATGGAAAATAGTTAGAAGCTCTTCAAAAAATTAAAATTAGAATTACTATATGATCTAGCAATCCTACTTCTATGTATATATACAAAAGAATGAAAACATGATCTCAAAGAGATATGTACACTCCTATATTTGTTACATTATTCACAATGGCTAAGAGATGGAAGTAACATAAGTGTCCATGAACAGGTGAATGGATAAAGAAAATGTGGTAAATACATAAAGTAGAGTATTATTCAACTTTAAAAAAGAAGGAAATACTCTCATCCACTACAACATGGATGAGCCTTGAGAATATTATGATAAGTAAAATAAGCCACATAAGACAAATACTGTATGATTCAGCTTATAGGAATTATCTAAAGTAGTCGCTTTCTTAGAAACAAAAAGTAGAATTGTGGTTGCCAGGGACTGAGGGAAATGGGAAGATGGGAGTTGTTCAGTGGGTGTAGAATTTTACTTATGCCAGACGAAAACATTCTAGAGATCTGTTGCAGAACAATATGCAGAGTTAACATTACTGTATTGTACAATTAAAATTGATTAAGATGGTTCATTTATGACATGCTTTCTGCCATAATAATAAAAGCATAAAAATTGGCATAGCGTGCACTTTCTAAAGAAGGTTTTTATTTGTTTGTTTGTTCTTGGAGAATTATTCCTGTCTCCTTAATGAATATGGCTTAAAGTAAGTTTATTCTTCTGAACTGAAATCTAGTATAATATCTCAGTAGCCAATTATTGTAACTATGTTGAATCAAAATGGATTGAATTGAATTGAAGTGAATAAAGTTTAGATTGTCCTATAATTACTTTGGTTTAATTGTCAATAATTTTGAAGCACAATCTTTTATCTTTTTTCTACTCCCTTTTCTACACATTTCTCTTCCTCAAAAAATAAAAAAAACATAAAAACTGACTAAATCATAAAACTAGTATATGATTACTTACAGACAATGTATATGTACACATGGCCGTTGGGAAAAAAAGAAGTAAGATTCACAAAAACATACACTGAGTCACACTCCGAACATTAAGTCAGCCTTGGCTTTGGGTGTCATTACTGTTACACGGAAGGCCAAGTAATAGATTTTGCCTATGTTTGCAGAAAATCACTCTTATAAAGAACATGTTTTTTTCTCAGCTTAATTTTATATGCTCTGTAGAACTGCAGGGCCAATACATTTTGACTTCGATTTAGCAATGCTACAATATGGTTATGAAAATTAATATTATCCTAATAACTTGTAGTGGTAATATAAAATATTAGAGAATTTTCTGTAAAATGGGCTTTCCCCTTGGCTATTTTAATGGCATTCTCTTGAAATAGATCTTCCTAATATTCATAAATCACTTGGGGCATAAATTGCATATCTCTACCAACTTTTTGAACTGAATTTGGTAACAATAGAAAAACAAACCACAAAAATAAAGATTAGCAAGCTAAGAGATCATCTTTAGAGCCCAAGTTCTGTGTCTGCAGATGCCAATAAAACAGAAATCTTTCTGTAAGAACAAAAACTACAATAACAAATTTGAGACAATACTTTAAATATTGTGCCAGCTAATTAAATGATACTTCAGAGTTTGCTTTAAACATCTTACTTTCATTTTAACTAACAATGTATTTTAATAGACGCATTAAAAATGTTATCCAAGAACCAATTCATTTTCCATTTACCCCCAAATTGTATCTTTGGCAGAAATATCAAGATTACAATTTGGCCAAAGATGTTTTTGTTTGTCTCAAAAGTTTAAGATGATAACCGTGAAATAATACTTTTTTTGCTGTTCAAAATAATATTTATCTATAAATCATACATTCATTTCAGCATTTCTAGAACATGCCTATACTGTCAGCCTGTACTACTACAAGAGATGATAAATTTAAAAAGTCAATGACTTTGTAAATAAAGTAACATTTCCTTTTGCTTGTTCTCATTTGTTAAACACATTTGTTTTCCAGCTTAATTTTAACTTCTTCCTTTTTCTGCAACTTTAGGCTTTAATTGTATCTGTCTCAGTCTTCATATAGCTGGATGACATATCTTATTACAAAAGAGAATACTAACAATCTTGGCACTTTACTTTCCTAGAAAAGCTAAACGATTATTATAACCAATTACTTATTTTATTATAGTCAATTTATTATTTTTCTCTGCCATACACTCAGAATATCTGAGCATGTAAACCACACGTCAGCCATTCAACCCACCTGGAGGATGCTGCTATGCCCTGAAGAGGTAATTTTTTACTTTTACTTATTAACCTCTTCAAATCACTCGATGACTTTCAAGAGTCAAAAATTACTCTTAAAAGAAAATAAAAATTTTGTGGACTAGAGTTGGTGATCTTAGCATAATTCCTCCAAGTAGCCTTCCCTAGCCCCAGTGAAAGCCAATGAGAGGGAAACACCCATAGATGATTTTCCGGTTGTCCCAAATGCCATTATCTATGTTACTGTTTTAAACACTTGATGAAAATCCCTTTTACTATAACGATTTAATCTGGCTGGGGTAATGATGGAGGGCAAGTGGCAAAAATACCAGTCCTCCATTGATATGTAGGCATTAGAGACTCAGTTTAGACAAATACACAGGATAGAAACCTAACCATTTGCATTGTACTGAATATATCCTCAGTTAGGAGCTTCACCTAATAATTTTGACCTTTCCCATGACTCGATACACACATATCTAGACCTTTTTTGTCCCATAGACTAGGGAAAAGAGATGAGGTCAGGTTGCAGTGCACTCTGTCTATCTTTACCTTATGACTAAGGACACCTTCCTTTGGAAGTACCATGAAGTAGTTTTTCAGATCCCAGATAATTTGTCAAAACATGATCCTTATATTAGCTCCTTTTTAAAAAACAGTTGGAAAATTAATTCATTTTGAAGTCAATCACAAATTGAATCCTAGGTGCAGAATTTAGAACTCTTATGGTCTTGTGCAATGCACTGTAATTTTACTGAGTCTCATTTTCTCTATTAATAAACAAAATTGGTGAATATATAACTTACAGAGCAGTGTAATTATTTTGCGATGTATTTGAAACAGTGCCTAGTGCAATATGCATTCAGTAAATGCTTAATGACTATCTTCTTTCTCTCCTTTACTTTCTTGCACCTAAATTATGGTCAAGAGGCAGCAGTGATGATGAAGAGAGAAGCCCATGAGTTAGTTATTGTTTTAATTTTGTTGGAGAACAGCAACTTAAAGGGAGGTAAAACGTAAAGGAAAAAGGACTAGAAGAAGAGTCCTTGATTGGTGATCTATCTCTGCCTTTTCTACTACTTAGAAATTTAGTTGTCATTTTCCTGAATATCCCTATGTTTATAATGATAGTGCTTAGATTAACATTCACAAAGTTATCGTCCGACCTGGGCATCTTTTGTCTCTCACTAAGTTGCTTGCAAAACAGAAGTGCATTTAACTTGACCGGCACTTTTTACTTAGAGTTAATCAGTGGACCACCCAGTTATTAATTGGTTCAATAATGGGCTCTTTGAAATTTAAAAATGATGTTTGTAAAATAATAAGTTAGTGGATGGAAAGTCTTATTTTATAATGTTTGTTAATTCTACTTATTTTATTGCATGGAAGAGTTGATATCTGGTATGTTAGCTTGTTGGCACTTTCTCCTAAGGAGTTTCATTTTATCATACGGCATTCTACTTCATCATGTTTTGTTAATGTGGCTACACCTGAAATTCCCCTCCTTTCCTTGGGCATAATACTTTCTTGACTTTGTGGATAAAAAGTTTTCTTTACACAGTTCCTCTTTTTGTTCTCCCATTAAAACTGATTTTAAAAATAAACCTAGGACTAAAGCTGAAGAAGACTGGAATGGTGAAAGTTAAAGAAACAGAGAGGTGAAAACATTTTAATTGAAGTGCTAAAATTATAAATTTAGAGCTTGGGAGAGATTTAATATTGAATGTCGATGAATTTTCCCTTTTGCTTTCTCTGATCTACTGTAAAGAGAACCGATCTTTCATTTTATCACTTATTTCCGTGTATTAGGGAGATGTCTTGATGTTCTATATTACTTAGTATTTTAGAGGAAGGAAATTATGGGTAAACACAGAATTTAATATGAGCATTGGGTTAGTAAGTGGGCTGATGCATAAGAGAAAAGGTCCTGTTCTTTCAATGCTTCATTTAAGAACATCACATACTTTTATAATTGAGTAGCTACATACTTGTCCTATCAACTATCTGACATTGATAGCCTTTCATAAAATGAACTTGTCATGACTGAAACTAAATCGTTTAAGTAAAGTGCAGGAATTAGTTCTTACTTGACAGAATCATTAACTGCTCCTCTGAAGACTAAAATTATCTACCCAACAAATACATAGAAACATTAGATTATAATACTTTTGTAACTCATATTTTCATTCAGTGCCCCATATGAAATAATATGTAAAATAAGTACAATTTATTTGCTTCCAGAAAAGCATTCTAAGAACCTTTTGAAACCGGGAGTCCCATCTGCACTTCATAGATATGCAGTAATTTATTCCAGGAATATGTTCATGAAAATAAATGCAAATATCTATTTCACAGTGCATTTTTAACCTTGAATCAGACAAAATAAAACACTTTTGTTCATCACGAGCTATGGAATCTGCTGGCTTTAGCAATATACATTCTGTCAAATAATGACTTTTAAAGAAAATGATAACAATTTTTATAATACAGAAATATGGAGAAAAAGATGGACTTGTAGAGCTGCTGCAGAATATGAGGAATCCTGAATAAATAATTATGGGAGAATATAAACTGGGCTCATTTTCCTTTCCAATCAGCTTAATTTCTAATTAGCCAAGGCTAATTAGGATCAAACATACTATCTCCAGAACAGCTCAAACCCCTCCAAATAAAATAAACAATAGTTAGAAGATTCTAAAGGGACACACTCTGTATTAGAGTGAGGTCATGGAGACATCATAGCTTTGCTGGGGTATTTGGCTTTGTTTTCTGAATGTCGTGTATGACAACGCAGCTCTTTCCAACTGCCGAGACTCTCCATATCGCACTTAGCACTACAGTGGTTGAACGCATACTTCAAAGGGCTACATATACAGTGAACTAAAAATTATACCAAAACCAAGAAGTATACAACTACCTGCCTTAAGTTACTCAAGTAGCTCAGAGCCACTGTTCATATTTAATAGAGTAAGACATGCTTAAGGATGTTGTACACCATGCAGCGAGTAATATGGGAAGTGCTTTTTCATTATTTGCAAGATAAAGAAATAAAAGAAGAACTTACTTATTTCGCACAGCCAGTTTTGTGAAGCCTCCAACCAATCCAATTACCAGCTAGTATTAAAGGTCACAGGATATAAATGTATCAAATTCTGCAATAATTAGTCCCAAATCCCACCTAGAGCATTCAGAAGGGCAAAATTTATTGAAGATAGAATAATAGGCCAAGAAAAAGAAGGAACAATGAAAAAGTAGTCTTCTTATCTTGAATTGAGAAAATTAAATCCTCTCCAGGATGACTGTAAGTGGGCCTTTTCCTGGCAGCACCTGTCAGAACCAAGGTGGCTTTACCTAATTAGAGAATAGCTGGTCCAAATCATGCCTATCCTATCTGCTGCCACCCTGTGGTCCATAAATAAGAGTCATTTCTTTAGTTGGTCTCTTATGGAAATGCATGGTCCCTCCTTGAATGTTTACATTCTAAGACTCCAGGCAAATACACAGTTTAGTCAGGTAGGATGGAAATGAGACAAAGTTGAAATAGAAGAAAGGATAGAACCTCCCTATGAAAAAAGGCTGGAGGTTGTAGAAATGCCAACTGTTGGTGCTTTAAGTAACAACTTGACTTCTGTAGTATGGGTTCTAGCAAGACCATTGCATTCTCTCTAGATCAGTGCTTCTCAGTGGGGGCTGGGGGTAATAGTGGTGGTTCACTGACAATTTAAATAGACACTTTAAAAGTATTTAGAAAATTGATAGCAATTTGATATTATTGGTATGTTTCAACATATGGTCAGTGTACTTTTTTAAACGCTTGAAGAGTTGTAGATAGATTGAGGCATATTGATCTTTTATTGTGAGGTCCTCATGACACAAACTCTACAGTGGTCACACACAGTAGGAGCTCATTACTATGTGTGGTTATTTTCAGCTGGGTTTGTCAACTGCAGCTAAAAAGTATACAAAACCTAGAATCTGTTTATTTTTATCAAAAGACTATTTAAATTGAACCAAAGCTTTATACAATAAATTATTGGAATTTACTTATTCCAAGAAATTGCTTTCAGATCTTTTCTTTGTACATCAATATACCTCTTGACACTGAATTCTCCAGGACTAATGTTTGTTTGCAAACAAAACCACAAAAAGAGTTTATATACATTACCACAGAAATAGCCTGGTGATCAATCTAAGATTTTTAAGTTAAGAAGCAATAAGCAAGCTCATTTGTCAGGTTAAAAACTTTAAATATTGTTATAGATGCTGTTAATTCAAAGGCTAGGTATGGGCATTTAATATGGGGAATTATTACTTCACTTCTGGTTGAATATGTTTGTCAAATGACAGAAAGTTATATGTAATAGCAATTCTATTAATTGCCTATATGCATACTTTACATTAATAAGATTTATGGTTTTTAGGTAATTTTCTTTTTATTTATATGCTTGTTCTGCATTTATTAACATTTATCTATTGAAAATAATATTTAAAAACTTTGAGCTTATTTGTATGTTTTTGTTTTTTCATTTTATTTTATAGCAATTAATATTTATTATATTTTGTATTGTATGAAACTATTGGTTCACGATGGAAATTAAAACGAAACAAACGAGCATGAAAGGTCCTGTACTGTTTAGGAGAACATGCCAGCCAGAGCTTATTTGTGGCAATAGCCTGGATGACCGAGGAGGCCACCAGCAAACCTCTCTAAAGTCTCTGATTCCATTGCTTATTTGTGTAGCTTCAGTCATCACACATTTTAGCCAACTGGAACATTTCCTGCCATCACCTCGTCTCCTGCTATTTCTGTTTAATCAATGTGTAGCTTAAGGGGATTAATTATCTTGTTTCACTGACATTTTGTTATGTTGAGAAGAACTTGAAATTTGTGAGTCTTGGCCTAGTGGGATTTGGAAAGCTTTTATACACTATAGGGATTAGGTGCTTATTGTAATGGGATTTAGTCTGTGGGAAATTAAATGATTCAGAAACAAGTTAACCCTTCTGGTTATTTAATGCTCCACTGAGCACAGATGAACCAAAAGATTACTCTGTGCAAAGGCAAAGTATAGCTGCCTGAGTCCAGTGAATTTACCGTCACCCCAAGCTTCTATCCGCCACCATGTGTATCATCCCCCTGGGTCATGGCATTGCTTCCAGATTACTGTATTTTCTGCACATATTATCTGGAGGGGGTATGTGTTCAAAAGGACCAGTGAATCATAGTTGAGCTGCTACTTAAAAGAGAAGAAATGAGTCTGGAGGCAACACCACAGAGAGAGGAATATTTTGAAGGGGGACGAGAGTTATGACAAAGCGTGGGGCATGGGTCATTGCATGAGAAGGATGAACTTATTCTTTTGTAAACTATGAGGAAAGCAGGAGGTGCTTGTACATAGTAGAGTGAGTAAAAACATAGACTTTAAATATTTACATGTTGTACTTTCCTCCAGTTCCTATTACCTAATTTTGCTAAGCCTAGGTTGCCTCCATTGTGAAACCTGGGAAATTATATACTAATCATGTTATACATGTTCCAAAAACATATTATACTCATTGTTATTATCTACTTTACTACAGGGTGCTTGGTCATCTGTGCCTCTCCTCAAATGCTGCACATAATTTAGGAATACTTTCAGTTGTAAGTAACAGGAAACCCAAATTAACATACCTTAACCAAGTAAGCGTTTGTTCTACTCAAATAACATTAAATCCAGAGGCAGACAGTTTCTGAATTAATTAAGCATAAATTCAAATGCTTAGTAACATAATGAGGTGCTAAAATTCTTTTCATCTTTCTCTTCTATCATCTTCAGCATGCCGACTTTTGCCAACATGCTTGCTGTCTCATGGCTCTCAAATGGTATGTGTATCTCCAAACATTGTGTATAATTGCCAGACAGAAAGAAAAGAAAAAGGAAAAAAGGCCTTCATTTTAGAAGACTTTGTCGTTTTATGCAAGACAGGAAGCTGCTGAGAGACAATTCTCCATCAGTATTTCAGGTTTGCAATATTGGGTCTTCTGAACAAAGGTCACATTTGAAAAGCAAAGACCTTGAAAGCTAGAAGACTCCAGACGTCATCCTCCTTCTCTGTGTCATCTGGATACATTTGCTTATATTCTAAGGTATAAACCTAAATATGTTCCCCTATCCTCCCCAGAAAGCAAGTGTTTACATTCTAGGGTAAAGATAAGGTTGATATCTCTGTCTCCCTGTCTCTCTCCTTCTGCCTCTGTTTCCTCTCTCTCTCTTTCTCTCTCTCATTATATATATACACATATATATATACACATATACATATACACATACATATATATATACAGGATGGGCAGATTGCTAGTTGTCCTATATAAGCTCCAAGTCTCAGAATTTGGGGGTTCCTCTCCTGGGGTGCAATCAGCTGCACATGCACGCGAACATCTGGGCGTCATCACATTGCCCCGTGAGAAATGGGATCTGGGGAATGGTGCAAGGTACTTCTCAGGCCGCTGCATTTTGACATCACATTAAATGATGTATTTCCCTGACCCAGAGGTCGTGTGTTTTTGTTAGAGAATGTATATAAAATGTGAAAGGATAACTTGTTAGCCTGAAAGTAGACAAAATCTCAGACTCTTCATGGTTTCTGACTTAACAGGAGCAAATCTCTTCAGCAGATTTTCTTAATTTTATCAATCAGAGCAGAGACATATGCCTAATCTTAGATAAGTCAATAACAACCAAACATGAAATTAAACAACTAATTTAGATCAATTAATTTATTAATTGAGAAACAATCTTTCTTCTGATCAAGGTAACTCTACCCACTCTGGAATTATATTTTTAAAAAAGTATTTGTGTGTGGGCACACGATGAGTGGGCAATGGATAGTGTTTCTGCCAAATACCGTGACTCTAAAAGTCCATTAAGGGTGTGCATATTTGCCAATAACAGGCACTAAATTTCTTCAAGTTGAGGAACTGTGTCTAATTTATATTTGAAAATACTTAAGAGCTTAGTATAGACTCTTACATATAGATGCTTAATACAGGTTAATTTAATGAATCGATTTATGTTAGCCAATGCATCCTACTTCTGAAAAAAAAATAATGTTCAATCGTGATGCCTATACCAAGTAACAGAAAAGCAGGGAAAAATATATATCTAAGTCATTGAATGAGAGCAAGTTCTTTTTCTGACTGATTGATTCTGGAAGTTTCCTATACTAGAAAAAAGTTCCACTAAATTACGGTAATGCCATTTCATATAATATTATCTTTCTATAGTTTCAAGGTTGGTTTGGATGTTCCATTTCTACATGCTACACAAACACTTTAATATTGCAACTCTGTCAAATTCCTATATGATTTATAAACTGGTAGCTAAAACGTCAAGGATGCTGTCAAGGAAAATGTTCTATATTCTTTAAAAATGTATTTATAGTCAGAACAGAATAAATATGGGGGCATGTATTTATTCTTAGTGACTTTCTTGTCAAAATTTATTGGGTTTACTTGGCAGGTGAGCAGTAATCCAATTGTATTGTCTGTGCTATAAAATCAACCTGGCATTGGAACAGCAAGCTGTGTTTTTGTATTCCTTATGTCGCTCTTGGTAGTACTCATATACAGTATTGAAACTGAAAATTATTAGGCAATATTATCAATGAAGTAAATGAGGCAACATAAAACAACTCAACTACAATACCTCTGCAAGACTGAACTGCTACTGGGAATATGAAATAAATTGTCAACTGCAACAATAGAAATGTAATAGGACAAGAAGCAAGATTACAATTATCTTTCTAATTAATAACAGAAAATATTCAGATAGCTTTATAGATGGAAAGTATTCTGAATATTATTTATTTAATCAAATATGCTAGTTACAAATAAATTAAATGGCTCATTGAGGCCATGCAACAGGCTATCACTGCCTATGGTACCATGATACCAACATGATTATCAGCAAGGTAACCACTATCTTGGTATAGCTGTTCCTGATTGTGTCTAGAGAATTAACCAATCATTACTTGAATTATTTAACTTTGTGCACTTGATTGTTGACAAGATGACCAATTTGTATGTGCCTATAATGTTAAACATAAGGGCTTATGATAAGCTTGTCAATCATTCCCAAGAAAATGGTCTTGGCTAACCCAGTAAACTAATTTCTCATACTTTCTGACTGGGCTTCATTCAACCTTTCTATTAAATATTTTGTGACCTCTAATGAGAAGACATTCTTCTTCACTTGACAGAACTTGCTCTTTCTGGACAGGCCTGCACCCCCCCATGAAGAGAGAAATCTCAGACTCACTGATACAATGCCTTACATGTTTAAATGGATCAATACATAATCAAGCTGCAAAAAAATTTGTGCTAGTTTTTACATTTCCCAATGGAAGAAAAGAATCTAACATTTCTGGAGTCTCTTTTCTGAAATATGCCTTTTTAAAAATATATTTTATTGTGTATATCTGAGGTTTTCAACACTATGTCATGGGATACATATAGATAGTAAAATAATTACTATACTGATGCGAATTTACACATCCATCATCTCACATAGTTATTTTGTGTGTGTGTGTGAGACAAAAGCAGCTAAAACATATCTTTTAAGAAACATGTTGTAGATACTATTTTATCAAATTCTTACAAAATACCCATGGCCATTTGACAAGTGAAGAAAAACTAAAATTTGGAAAAGGTAAGCTAATTTTCATAAGTTTCTACACATATTAGTAAATATTGAGTAGAAATTCAAATCTAGGCCTGTCTGTCTTCAGTGTCATTTCCATGACATAATAACCACCTCTTAGCACAAAAGTATTTCCAACTGGATAAGAGCTTATATTTGATATATTTTCATCAATGGTATTGTTGTCTAGGATCAAGAGTCACAGGAATGCCAAAATTACACAAATTCTCCCAATTTATTGGGAGAACATTACAAGAGAAACAGTCAACCACCATTCCTTAGAAAATGAGGTAGGGAGGACTAGAATAATGCCTGATGCCAGAGAGCATGGAGGGAAGAAGAAATTTTACCTAAGAATCTTGAAATCTTGAACAATTGCAGACATGTTTGGGCAATTGCACCTTGGACGTTAATTAT
Source organism: Propithecus coquereli (assembly GCF_000956105.1). Lineage (NCBI taxonomy): Eukaryota > Metazoa > Chordata > Mammalia > Primates > Indriidae > Propithecus > Propithecus coquereli. The sequence goes on along the minus strand of NW_012133859.1, from coordinate 456,262 downwards.
CTAATGCGTAAGGTACACTGTGCAAACGTTTGGTAATGAGGTCTTTGTTAAGTGGACAGACTTCACTGTGTCCACTTGCTGGATTATGCACACTCGGTTCCTTTTTACCTAGCGCACTCCAGTCATTCAGTGGCAGGTGTTCTTGTCCGGCAGGGGATTTGTGTGGAATTGTCTCCACCCTAATAGTAGCTGGCAGCCTATAATGCTGAAATGATGGCTGTTCTTCCAGGTCAATTAAATTGTGGCTTCTGTGCTGATGCTGCCCTTTGTGGAGAAGTTTTTCTGGCATAAACCCTCTATCCAGCAGAAACCTAAAAAAGAACATATAAATACCTCACACCTTTGATCACGGCCGGCCCGATATATATTAGACTTGGTGACCTGGAGCTAAAAGACTTGGTCTTTCCTCACCAATTATTCCCCTGAGCCATCCGCTATCCCATATACCCATGATTACCAGCTTTCTTTCAGCCGGTAGGGGCCTGACTCCAAAGGAAGGTTAAATAGTTCGTTTTCCAACTATACTCTGAAAGCCGAATATCAGAATATCACTCTATAAAATGTTTCATCCAGGAAAGGCAATCACAGTTCCACTCACTGGAAAAAAACAGAGCATCAGTACCTCGTCACATAAAGAATGCTTGTTGCATTTTAAAAGAAGAGTTATGTTCGCCCTTTGGGGTTAGAGATCTCAACACATAACTGTAAGCCGCATTTATACACAATTAAGTCTGGCTGTTAATTGACTGGACGGTCAAAATTGCATGCAGCCAGGAAAAGTGTCAACTTTAATCTTGTCAGAACTGCTTCAGAAGAGAATTAAGTGGAAAGCAATTTTTATCCGATTTGAGCCAATAGTGTAGGTTTAAAATGGAAAAAGTTAAGATGACAGAAGAAATGGGGAGGTATTTAAATAAACTTTTAAAATGCCCACTACACTCTAGGCACTGTTTTTTGTCCCTCTCACCAAAGTATTTTATTTGTTATAACAAATCTGTGAGACAGCTTTGTTTTGTTTTCATTTTAAAGAATTTTTTAAAAATGAAACCATAGTCTTAGAAGGTGAAATAATTTGTCTTGGCTCCCACAATTAAAATGCGATTGAGCTGGGTTTTAAGTCCAGATGTCTTTGACATTTAATTCTAAAAGTATACATTTTCCTAAAGCATTGAGGCTATTTGTGGTGTTTCATGTATTATAGATTCTCTAGGAGGCCAACATAATAACAGAAATATGTCCTCATACAACTCTTCACCTACATCCATCTCCTTCTCAAAGAGGAGAACCACAATCATCAAGTAGCGTCTTAGTCCGTTTTCTGCTTCTATAACAGAATACCACAGATCAGGTAATTTATAAAGAATATACATTTATTTGGCTCACAGTTCTGAACTCGGAAAATTCCAAACCTGTAGTGCAGGTATCTGGTGAGGCTCATGCCATGGCAGAAGGCAGAAGTGAGTGTATGAGGCGGAGAGAGAAAAGGGGCCAAACACATCCTGTTATCAGGATAACTACTGCCATAACTAACCCACTCGGTGATCATGGCATTAATCCATTCACGAGGGCTCGCTCTCGTGACCTAACCACCTCTAAAAGGCTCCACCTCTTACTACTGTTACAATGGCAATTAAATTTCAACATGAGTTTTGGAGGCGTCATCCAAACCAAAGCAGATAGGTTTTGTTGGAACTTGTGTGTGGTTGTGGCGTTGGGGGCAATGTACCATTTGCATCAGAATCTTCTGGGGAGTAATTAAAGATGTAAATTCTTTAGCTGCACAGAAGACCTTCAAATCAGATTCTCTGAAAGTTGGAGACTTGACACACTGCGTATTTAACAAGGTTTACAGGTAATATTTATGAATACAAGTTTAAGAAACACTGTT
>NW_012133859.1:446827-447714 GCF_000956105.1 Propithecus coquereli | reverse complement strand
TATATCTCTATCTTCAATTCTATTGCTATCTCTGTATCTATCCATTTATCTGTGTATGCAAAAAGAGAGTAAGATAGGGAGAGACGAGAAAAAGGAAGAAAGGATGAGAAAGACAGAATAAATAATGACTGAATATTAATGTAGTGGATATAATAATTTTTAATTCCTCACTAGTATGCTTTTGACTTTGCACAACTCATTTTTTAACATCTATTTTCTCCTTTATAAAGTGGGTAATTGTGAGATTCAAGCAAGATATGGTATATAGAAGTGTTAATACTAAAGCACTATGCAAAAATTAACTTGTCACAACTGTATAATGCTCTAGGAATTAATGAAAAAGCTCAAATTCGGAAATTGGACCAGGATCAATTAGCTGTACTTGCCTTTGACACATAACGGAAATGTCAAACAGGAGTATAAGATGTCAAAAATTATACCCAATCAACAAAATGACTTGTTTGCTGACTCTGCACAGAGACAATGCACGTTGGCATTCCTCCCAGACTCTCTAGTTTGTCTGGTCCTATTTTCTGAATGGGAAGTGAAAAGACTGCTGAAGAATCAGGTTTATTAACTATTAGTTTTCATTTTCCTAGTTTAGCATATATGATACATAGATTGACTTAGTAAATTGATCTTTTTTAAAAAAATCACAGCTCTCTGTTGTGGAGGTAGATAACAGAAACAACTGACTGCCATTTTTTGTTCGTCTTGTCGGTTTGATTTAGAAAGTGGCTTGCTCTTAGAATTATATTCCGAATTTTCTGCATCAATTCCAAATTAGCAACTAGTTCTGAAACACCATGAGTTCAAACTGAGAAAGAAAATCTATATCTCTGTATAACATAAAAGCTATCTAGCATCTGCTTCAAAGTCATTATTAA
>NW_012133859.1:444847-446777 GCF_000956105.1 Propithecus coquereli | reverse complement strand
ACTATATAAAATTACAAATTATGCAAAGATTAAGCACCATTGCCTTACGAGCTGAATTACAAATTTTATTGGATTTGCAGACATTTTTAAAGCTAGTTTACATTGGATAGATTTTACATCTATACTAAATATAAGTTACGATGTGTTTCTGTATGAAATAAGTTTGACAAAGAAAGAGAGAAAGTTTTAAGTTGGAGAATAAGAGAAAAGTAAGTTTGGCAACTAAAAATGTATTCTGGGTATTAATACAGAGAGAAGCAGAAAGGGAGGGCAGGTATTAGATCCTCTCAACCCATTTTGTAAGAGTATTTTTGTATCGATGAGAGAATACAAGTGTTTTGTATTTCTTCTCCAAAAGAGAGGCCCATGTAGTCAACAAAACTAGTATGTTTCACCATTTGCAACATCTGTATTGGTTAGTCTGAACTAAATTATGCTGTGGTAACATGTAACCCCTAGATCTCAGTGGCCTAAAGAAACCATATTTTGTTTCTCATTCAGTCCACGTGTTCCTCGTGGGCCTTAGGTAGCTCTGCTCCTCATTCCCACCTGGGGACCAGGGTGACAGAGATACCACCATTTGGTCCTTTGTCAGATTCTGCAGCACAGGGCAAATGAGGCCCTAGGGTCTTGCGATAGCAACAAAATGCTCTGCCCAAAGTTATGTATGTCTTTTTTCCCTCACAACTTCTTGGCCAGAATTGGCTGTATAGCCCTGCCCAACGAAAAATGTGTCAGGCATCGGAAACCTTCCATGTGCCTGGATGGGGAAAGATGAAGTATTTTTTTTTTTTTAATTTCAGAATATTATGGGGGTACAAACATTTTGATTACATGATTTGCTTTTGTGCAGTTTGAGTCAAATTAGAAGTGTGCCTATCACCAAGGTAGTGTACAATGTACCCGTTAGTTATAAATTTACCCGTCCCCTCCTCCCCCCTCCCACTTATTTGGTTTCCATTGAGTTTTACTACCATATGTGCACATGGGTATTAATTGATTAATTCCAATTTAATAGTGAGTACCTGTGGTGTTTGTTTTTCCATTCTTGTGATACTTCACTTAGGAGAATGATCTCTAGTTCCATTCAGGTTGTTACAAAAGGTATTAGTTCACCATTTTTATGGCTGCATAGTACTTCATAGTGTACATATACCACATTTTATTAATCCACTCATGTATTGATGGGTACTTGGGTTGATTCCACATTTTTGTGATTGTGAATTGTGCTGCAATAAACATTCGAGTGCATGTGTCTTTTTGGTAAAATGACTTTTTTTTTCCTTTCAATAAATATCCAATAGTGGGATTGCTGGATCAAATGGTTGGTCTACTTTTAGTTCTTTGAGGTATCTCCATACTTTTTTCCATAGAGGTTTTACTAGTTTGCAGTCTAACCAACAGTGTGTATAAGTGTTCCCTTCTCTCCATATCCATGCCAGTATCTGATGTTTTGGTACTTTTTGACAAAAGCCATTCTCAGTGGGGTTAGGCGATATCTCATTGTGGTTAGAGATCAAGTATTTTGCAACATTAGTGATGATCACAGCATCTAACCCATTGTTACTGCCTACTGAGAATCTTCTGTTGAATCATGATAAAACCATTAGGTGAGGGAAATATTAGTTGATTAAACTTTTTTATAAAATAAAATTTAGACAGTGTCAGCTTTAAAATTCTATTACCATGCTGAAAACATTTGGGAAAAAGGAAAATAAGTTTATCATGCTGAACGTGAAGGTAACCAATACCTAAAGGAAAAAGGAAGATTTTGAGAACCTCTGAAACAAAGTTAAAACACCAAAAATTGGGTAAAGAATAAATGCATATGGATATGTGTATGCACGCATGGTGGCTGATATGTCAGCTTTTTCATGAGAGAGAAAGGCAATATGGCCTGGTCTTCATTGCCAAAAAGTTATTATTTAAA
>NW_012133859.1:440894-443636 GCF_000956105.1 Propithecus coquereli | reverse complement strand
TGACAAAAATTTCAAGGGTTAAATATAGAGGGCATCTCAATATTGATAGAGGCAGGAAAATTTTGGAAATCACTTATAATCCAAAGTGGCTGAGAGGTTGAAATAGAAAAAATAGAAAAGAACTATATTAAAGCCATCATCAAGTTGTGTGCTCAGGGGCTTGGTTTTCATGGGATTGGTAACAGGGAGCCATGGGAGATTTTGAAGAGAAGAGTAATATGATCAAAACTATTTACAGTGCTTTGTGTATTCCTAAACCAGTGGATTTTCTGCTAAATGAATGTAGGAACTATGCTTCTTTTGTTTATAGGTCTATGTCTGCTGTATACCACTGGGCCTGGCACATATCAAGCCCTCAACTAACACTTGTCAGATGCTGAATACAGGAATAAAACTCTAATGATTATGTGGGAAGTGGATTAATGTGGGGAAGATAGGAATTGAGGTGTTTAGAATAGAAAGGACAGTGAAATTTAGAAGATTCTTTGACTAAAACCATATTAAGTGCAGTAGTTACTAGGTTATTTAGATTTAAATCGAATAAAATTAAATAATATCAAAGACTCTATTCCTCAGTCACACTAGACAATTTTAAGTGCCCAATAGCCATGCAGGGCTAATGGCTCCCATGTTGAATGGCACTAATGGAGAATGTCTCCATCATCACAGCAACTTCTACTGGGTAGTGCTGGCCTAGAAAACACTGGAATGAGTCAGCCCTCTTTTAAGACAGTCCGTCACTTATAACTATCTGTTGTTTAATGCATCATGTGTTTTTCAAAAAAGTATTGCTAGAATATACTATCTCAAGTGAATTGCAAGCATTTCAAATATCCATAAAAGACAGAGGAAGGTAAAAATATTCCCAGTATTTGAAATCGTGTAAAAGATAACAACTAAATAATGCTGGTTTAATTTCAATTAAGGATAAACTCTTATCTTGAACATATTAAATGTGAATATCTCATCTTAAATTCCTTCCATGGCACATGAAATAAAATCTATTTATGTATTGAAGATTCATAAGAAGATAACAGTTATCTTCTATATGGTGCCAGAAAGTTGTCAAAAAAGAGGAAACTTCAATTATATTGATGTGTATTGATAGAAACAAAGGAGACAATAGAAAATATTGAGTAATAACGCAGCAGTTCTGTGAATTTTTCTACTTTTACTAGTTGTCTTGTTCTTTTCAAACAGCAGTTAAATAGAGAAAGAGAATAATATACACCTGTGTCTGTGGGTAATACACAGTTTTCTTGTAAGTAATATGACCTGCGTGGGGTAGCTGGGAATAGAAACCACATTCTCCTCACTGATTTGGATGCTGAGCAAAGTCACTCCAAGGCTACATCTGCTTTTCAGCAATACATTCTGGCAGAGTATAAGGTGGAAGGCTATACTTTGATAGCATATATATAAGGTTTGTGTAGAAACTAAAGAAGTGTAAGAGAATGTGAGTTCAGGTGTGTTAATTGCTAAACAACTGTCATTCCATTTTTATTACCATTTCTAACCCATGTAAAGAGAAGTAAATTTATGGCACTAGTTCTGAAATATTTTTCCCAGACTATCTGCTTCCAGGTGAAACCTTCAACATGCCAGAATCACCCTCTACCTAATTAGTGAGCAAGTATCTTCATTCTCCTTTGCTTAAAGTGGGGAGGGGGGAAGCATATATGTCTTGCTAAAAGATACAACTAAAGAAAGAATTTTGAAATGAAAAAAATCATGAACAGGTTACAAGTGGCATATCCAGTCTGAAAAGACAGAGAAATTAAAAAATTTCTAGCTATTTTGATTGTTAAGATTTCATTCTTAAGATTTCATTGTTAAGATTTCACTTATAACCTTCAGAGATAGACACTGTACCAGTGTTACTTGAGGACTTTGGATGCTATAAATCAATTTCTGAGTGTGTATTAACATAGCAAATCATAATACATAATTCCATTCCTTTATGAAATAAACATTTCTGTGGTTCCTCCATGCAATGTAGTGGGCTAATCCAAAAGGCATATAGCCAGTAATAGGTAGAACTGAAATATGAATTCAATCCTTTTGATGTCCAAACATGAACTCTCACTCCCCAAGCTATCCTACCTGGTTTGCTTCATTATGATGCTAAAGGATCAGAGAAATCTGGGTTTTATGCCAGCCCTATTGCTTCCTAGCATTGGAGCCTTAGATAACTTGCCCCACTTTACTAAGACTCAGATTCCTCATCTGTAAAAGGGTGCTAATTATAGTCCCTACTTCACAGTGTTATTGCTTGAATAAATTAAGATAATTCATAGTCAGCATTGTGACTCCACATAGAAAGGACTCCATAAATGTCTACTCTTATTATGCATGTTACTATGTGAAAATCCAAGTGGTGAGTAGTGGAGAACTTATTTAATGCCCCTTCCTTTGGAAACGATTGCCTCTTTCCTTTCTTTGATATGGTCCTAATGAGGCTTGACCTCAAAGCTGGACACCCCTCACTGGTCCACAGAGAAGGGAATATGACTCCCACGTCATTAGTTACAGGATCTCATATTTCTGGAAACAGTAATCAAACAAGGAATGGTCACATAACTCAGGTTAGGTGAATCTAAGTCCTTCTTTGGTAAGAAAATAAGGAGAAAATCCTTTTCTTACTTACGACTGCTAAGATAAAAGAGCATGAATGAGGGGCTGTGTCAATCATGTGTATTACTCTTGGTTGCATGGATTCAGAATTAATTTAGAAAGAGCCAA
>NW_012133859.1:410237-439684 GCF_000956105.1 Propithecus coquereli | reverse complement strand
GGTTAATGTAAAACATGGTCTTACAGGCTTTCAGAGGTAGGAGACAACCTTTGGATTAGAACGATGCAGGAAGCTTCAAGGAGAATGAAAAACTTAAACTTGGCTTAAGAAAGTTTAAATGAAGAGAGAAGCATGTAGAATACCTGATTTAAGGGTATAGAGTGAGAAGAAACTGTAAGGTTTTTCTGTGTTCAAGGAGCTGCCACCAGTAAGGTCTTGCTGACTTCTGCGTATGCTCTCCACAATTAAGAATTAATTATTTTCAGATTTCAAAGTTTCTGAAAGAAAAAAAAAAGAAAAGAAACCATTCATCACTTTAACCAGCTAACCACAAATGATACCATCCTTTGTATCACAAATGGAGGACGATTTTCACCAGTTAACACTATTGTCAGTATACCTAACCCATTCTTGGCTAGAGGATGAATGTTTGAGAGAAATTCATGACACATTTACACGTATCTATTATGTGACTTTGTGAAATGTCACATTTCCTTTTATGAATGAATGAGCCACAGAGCACCTAGCCTATCAGAAGGACACCAAAGAACTTAGACAGAACCTGCCCTGGTCAGTGTTCTGAACCTCACTGGAGTAGGCTGACCACATTGAGGACAGTGGTAGCTGACATTTCATCAGACATTACGGCATATAAAGCATTTTCCACAAAGTTCTATTTTTTGACATCTATATCTCCATGACCCTATAATTAGAAATTGATGTCTTTGGGTTTATGTTATAATTTCATACACCTTCTTATCAACTAATGATACTTAAATATGAATTTGTTGATAATATTAGAACCTTGAAAATTTGGCAGGGATGGGAAAGAGGAGAGAAGATTGATAATTGGACCCGTTATCCCTTTTTGGGAAGATGGCATAGATTGTCTGCCCTCTTTTAAAGCCTGAATGTCCCTGGGTGGTCTGTATAAAAGGTAGTTCTAGAGGAAGGCAGTAGATTAAAAGGTCAGATGCAGTAAAGATCATATTTCCTGAATGATCAGTTTGGCAGAAGACAAACTCTACAGTCTTGGTCATGATTCAAGTGTACCGCCGCATATATATTTAAATTTGGCTGTTGCCTTGTCTCACTTAAAATGAGTCATGCATCAACTTCAAGAGCTCAGTGGTGAGAGTAGGAATATTCTGCAATAAATCCAATTTATGCTCAACCATTTTAGGTTTTGAGTGTACCTAACTGCTGACCAAGGTTTCCTGTGGGAAATAGGAAAAAAGAAAAATCTGAAGCCTTTGCACTGTTGATGAACTTGATACCATTTCCCAATGGGGCGAAGTTCTTAAACTATACCATGTGATTGTGCTTGCTGTTTATTAAGGAATTGCCACATGGCCAGCATTGTGTGTGCTATAACAACCCTATGAAGTAGATACTTTTAATATACATTTCAAATATAAAGGAATGAGGCATAATGGTTAATGCAATTCCCCAAGTGCACACCATTACTAAACACAGGACCAGGTTCAAACCCCTTCAGCTGGACTGGTAAACTCAGAGAATCTAAATTTCAGATAACTGATAGTTTCTTTCCCTGCCAGGTAAGAGTTAAGATATATTTCGAAAGTAGAGATGAAAGGATTGGCCAATGAACTGGATTTGGGATATGGAAGAAGGAGAAAGGCAAACAATACAAGAAGATTCTTTGGGTTAAGCAGCTGAAGAATGTAATTACTATTTCCTGAGATGGGAAAAATCAGGCAGGTGCACCTTAAAAGGAAACAAAGAGTTCATATTATATATTACATCTCGGGCGACTGCTAATGGAGATGTCACGTAGGAATTTGGCCACAGGACTTGAAAATTTTTGGGAAAGTTCAAGGCTGAAGATATAAATTTGGATGTCATCAATTTAAAAAATATCACATGTACCCAGTGGACCATGTGCAGTGACAAATGGAATTCATGGTAGTAAACACGAGCCGGAGGACTGAGTTTGTGGCACTTCTCCTTTCGTAGGTCACGCAGTGTTGTGATATGAACTGTGTCCTTCCCCCTCCAAATTCGTATGTTGAAGCCCTCCCCCGCAATATGAGATTGCATTCGGAACTAGGACCTTTAAAGAGGTAATTAAGGTTAAATGAAGTCATAAGGTGAAGCCCTAATCCTGTAGGATTAGTGTCTCTAAAAGAGGAGGAGGAGGCATCAGGGACAGGCACCCAAACAACAGACAAGCTGTGAGGACACAGCAAGAAGGTGCCATCTGCACTCTGGAGAGGCCACCGGAGAAATGAAACCTGCTGGCACCTTAATCTTGGACTTCCCACCTCCAGCAACGTGTATTTTCTTTTATTTTCTTCCAATCTCTTTCTAGAAACCCCTGATGGCAAAGCCAAAGAGAGAGTTGGTTCGTGAAAGGGAAAACATGGTTTGCAGAACCTCAGAGTCATAACGTGGGGTATAGGTGCTGCTTCCTTCTCCACTCAGGCCCACGGCACCAGCAGGAGGGGCAAGTGACATGGAATTTGTACTGCCAGGAAGCTCTGAAGTCATCAACTGGACCAGAAGTGGCTTGATAACTGCTTCAAGAACCCATTTGGGCATAGCCCTGAAGGACAACTCTTTTGAAGGTGCTTCCCATGCAAAGGCAATTGCTCTGGAAAAGTAGGATTTGAAGCCAAACAGACAAAATCTGCCATCAGGAAATAGATGTGTCATGTAGTCTTCTTTTCGTTTATCAAAGTAGCCAATGTCTCTTTTTGGACCTATACAAAAACAAGAAGGAAAGAGCAAGATCATAAATTTTGATGTTGAACATACAGTAGTAATAAATTTTGCACGCCAAAAAATAAAATAAGTCGGAGTAAAGAATGGTGGGATTCAGGCTGAGAGATAATAGCTCATAATGAGTACATCCCCTGATAGAGACACTACTGCGTGTCACTCACAGATCCAAGCCTCTGACCTTCATGGCATGATTGGAAGAACAATCTCTATGTCACCTCACTCAGGGAGTTTTGCTAGTGGAATGAAGAGTGAAACAAATATTTGTTGAACAGATGGGTAGGCTATGCTGGTCTTTAGGGTTACTTATAACATATAGCTTTCTCTCCCCCAGTTTTTAGCACAGGATTTGTTTATTCTCTGACTTGTTGTGACCGATAGAGCCATAGGTTGAGACAGGAAATGCTGTGTACCATTTCTGGCTGCACATTTAACTTTGATCCAAGGCTCCAAGAGCATCCTCTTTCCCTTTGCACTGCAGAACAACCCTCAGAGTTCAAAACGTGGGCTGCCCCATTAGCTTGGATCCAGAGGGACTGAGAGGAAGAACCTCCAGTGAATTCCGAAAGCCATGAAGAAAAAGAAATCTATTGTTGTGCTAAGTCACTGAAATTTTGGGGTTGTTTATTACTGCAGCATGCATAGCCTATTCTGACTGATAGTATCTCGTGTTTATTTCAAAACAGCATCTTACTGATGTACTCTTCCTCTAACAAAGTAGTGGATTGACTAAATCTTCTAATGTTTATTTTGCAAATTGTTTATTTTGACTCCACTTCTTTTCCAAAGAAGATTTAAGAAAGCTGATGAAGATGCAATGTGAAAATTCTAACTGATGCTTTTTTACTTGAACAAAATTGATTTCAATTGCAGAGCTGCATGAATGTCAGAGGCCTTCCCTTTTCTTTGAATTATAAGAAAACTAAAATATTTTTTATTTGGCCAAAAAGACAACCTTTAAATGCTTCAACCTTTGAAAGCTTAAAGAAATAGAAATGTATTTAATATTTACATTCAGAATACAAATGCAATGTGACTGTTAGTGGCTAGTTGTTAATATGGTCTTAAAACCCTGTCAAAATCCAAAAGATTTGATAGTGCTAAGCATAAACACCTGAATAATTCATTACTGAAACTAAACTAATCTTCTCTTTAAAATTTAAAGTACATACATTTTTAAAAAGTGACTATGGCCATAGTTTCAAATCTGCATCTTTAAAACAGTACAGACGCTAGAATAAAAGCTTTATTGTAAGTAATTCGACAAAGCTACCAAGTGGTCCTCTGAGTCTTTATTTTCATAATGTTATGCTGGGTGTTTTTACAGCAAATATCAATGTAACCTTTTAAAGAACCAGATGTTTAATTATTAGGATAAAATTGTAGACCTTACTTCATTACATTACTTTATATTTCTCAAGTGTAATAATCCATTTGAATAGGTGTAGAGTTGGCCTTTGTGAACATATGCCAGGAAGAGAAGGCAGTGTCTTTCAGGTAACAGCAAAAATCAGATTTGTTTTTAATTTATGTTTAAGTTGCTGTCTCTAAGTACCCACACTCTGTATTGGCAAAATTAAATAATTTCTAAATACCTTTATTCCACACTGCTGCCCTCCCTCTTTAAGTTTAGCATGATGGAATGCCCAGGTGTGCAAGTTCAAAGATGATTCTATGTAAATGTCAGGGCTTACAGAGCACACTCGGCATACCAAGCACATTTCCTTTAATCCAGTCCTATCTTCTCTGGGGCAGCTTGGATCATATTCGGCAAAAACTGAGAAACAAATCTGGATGGACTAGAAGCTGAGATCTGACTGACTTTGATTTTCTGCTTTTCAGAAGAAGGCATAGTAATTATTTTGCCCAAGAACAGCTTAGATAACAGCTATTCTAGGAAATTAAGTGAGAGGTCATTTCTTTCTAAAATCTTGTCATTGCTGATGTCTGAAATAGGTGAACCCTTTCCAGGGAAACTCTCAGCAAAATGGTGACAGAGGCAAATTCAGTTTCTGGTGCTTTACTTCCGTAACTGTGAGCATTAGGACTAAGTTTCATGTTTCTGGTTTGAAAAATACTGAGCTGGACTAATTTAAAATAAATCATTGATGGCAATTAAGCAGAGGGCAGTGTGTGGCAAAAGCCACTCTGTTGAAGGCAAGGATTATCTACTAACGATATTACTTTACGTTTGTAGAGGGCTGTTAGCCTTTTAAAGCATTTTGAATGGATGTTTTTTCTTTTCCAGAACATGGGAGATTATTAATAACCATTTTGTAACACAGGCTTGTCAAACTCACAAGATCTGTAAGTGGAAGCCCAGGAGAAAACCTTAGTCTTCTAACCTAGGACCAGTGTCTGTCCCACCACAGTGTGCTCATGAGCTTCTAAATATCATACCTTTAATATGTCCACTGTATACCATGGGCATGTGCAATCCACTGTAGCAAAATGTTATCATTATTCATCAATCTTATACACACCAGTTTATTCAGACAATAGTACAAAATATTTCTATACTTGTTTCCATCAGAGTTATTTTCTTTTTATTTCTTTTTTTTAAAAATAGATTTAGAAGGTATAAGCGACTTTTTGGTACACGGCTGAATTGCATAGTGGAAAAGTCTAACATCAGAGTTATTTTCTATATTGATACCCTTGTCTGTGAGTGTTTGTCCTCATATTGGATCAGTTAGATGTTTTTCTCTCACTTTGCCTTCCCCTCAGCTCCTGACTTACTCCTGGTAAGGAAGCATGCAGGTCTGCGCTCTTCACAATTAGAGAGGCAGGGACCATGGTTGCTTTATCTCCTTGAAGTTTTCAGTCATTCACAATTTTTTTTACAATGGAGCAAAGGCAATGACAATGACATCCCCTCCAGTATCATAAAGCTGATGTACTGTTAAGTAGACAAAAACTTTCCTTTCTTTTCCTGTCTCAACAAAGTCCCTTTTCCTATAAGAAAATCTTGCCCTGCTATCACCACCTTCCAGTCTTTGTCTTACTTCCTATTCCCACACATCTTCCCTCACCCCAGTGAAAGATCTACGAATGGTTAGGGTAGGGCTTATAGTACACGGAGCTATAAAAGTTGAATGGTATGGCTTCATGTTAACATGTGCCTCTAATGACAAGGGGAAGATGGTCAGAGAGGAGATATGTCAGGTGAGTTGAAAATGAAACAGACCCAAACTCTACCATATATCTAAAATTTCCAGAAGTTAATAGTTAGCAGTCTCGTCTCTACAGAAAAGTAGAACATATTATAATATCTAATCTTACTGCCAATATGTTTAAGCAGGAAAATGCATTGTGGGTAATCCCCTTCTGGCTGTGTAATACATATCAATCAGTAAAATAACCCTGAAGGAGTTTGAGTGGTTGTAAAATCAAAAATAAAGGCCAGATACTTCAGGTCTGTGAACACTGTGAATGACAATGTACATAAAGCTTAAAGAGAGTTGGAATAAAATTTGAGCACTAACAGTATTAGCATTTTAGTAACAAACGCTATGCAGGGAAGGCTGGTTTCAAATGATACACTTGAGGGCTTCAGAGAACTCCTACTGTGGGCCCCATTGGCATGGGCTTCCTTTCAAATGCCATCCCTGCCTTTGATTGCCAACTTGCTTTCACGCCTAGCCGTTCTATAAAAGCGTAAAGGTTAGCTTCCCATTGCATTAGTGTGTAAAGGAGTCACGAGAGCAAAGCTGAAATCATAAAAGGACAGAACACTGATATGTCATGTGATGGCTGAAACCTGAAGGTTCAAGATTAATCGGAGAGTCCTTTCCGCCCCCTCCTCCTAAAAGGCTGTAAAGAGTAAGAGACAAGGAAGCACTGCACTTCCTTTCCCTTACTGCTGGTCCCTTATGGCCACCACAGTCAGAGTTCGTCAAAGGCCACAGAGAGGAGGCTAAGAAAGCCTGTAGTTAAAATGCAAAATAGCTCTTACCCCAGAGGAATTCCATGGTGAAATGACTGAAACCAGGGCATGAAGAAGTTAATCTTAAAAAATCTTTTCAGCAGAAGGCAAGACAGAATCTGTTATTTTTTCTCTTTTTAATAAAGAGTAGTATAATTCAATTGTAGAATTCTAAATTGCACAGTTTATTTTCAGGGTTGAAGATTGATCTCTGAGGAGTCAATAGTGTGAGGTGGTATCAGGCAATGGCTGCTTGTTGCTAATATCACACCTCCCACTCAGATAAAGGATGGATGAGAGATAATGTTAATAACAATAATAAAGCCTAGAATTTTAATTTACCATATTTTAATAGAGATGCTCCTTGACTTATGATGGGGTTACATAACAATAAACTTGTAAGTTGAAAATGTCATAAGTCAAAAATACATTTAATGAACTTTTCCTACAGAGCATCATAGTTTAGCCTAGCCTACCTTAAATGTGCTCAGAACACTTGCATCAGCCTACAGTTGGGCAAAATCATCTAACGCAAACCCTATTTTATAACAAAGTGGTGAATATCTCATGTAATTTATGAATACTGTATAGCAAGTGACAACCAAAATGGTTGTATGAGTACTCAAAGTGTGGTTTCCACTAAATATGAACTGCTTTTACACCACTATCAATTTGAAATATTGCAAGTTGAACCACCCTAAGTTGGGGACTATCTTTACTGGATTTTTAAAACTGTATCATCCTGAATTAAGCCAAATAACAGATCAGTTTAATTTTAAGGAGCATCAAAATAGACCTCTGACGAATAATGAATAGAGTTTGTAATTGTAAAATAATTATAATAGCTTACATTTTATATTTATTTTGTGTCTACTATGTGTTATCTCTACAGGTTTTGTTTGTCTAAATTCCCTCTATCAGCCCCTTCGAACTACACTTTGCGGTCAGTCACATTATTATACTTATTCATAGATATGATATTGAAGCAAAGTAATTAAGTAACTCGCCCAAAGCCACAAAAGTAGTGGCAAAGATAGGCTATGAATTACTGTTCGTGGTCCCAGAGCCGAATCTCCTGACCTCTCAGTTAGCTTTCATAAAGCAAGATGATGTTTGTGAGAGTACCTCTCGTAGACCAGATGCCTGGTGGATGTTCTGTTCCGTTCATCTCAGGAGAACTCCCTGGGGTAATTATTCCCATTAAATCTGACAATTTGTATCAATAGACCCAAAGTCTCTGAATATAAATAATAAGCTGAAAAAATGTGTATTCCAATTTATAATTAAATATACATATAATGATTTATATTTTACTAGATTATCTTGTTTTATTTGTAAATTTGAAAATAAGTTAGTGTTCTTTGAAAAATAAGGAAAGATAGGTCCATTTTTGTCTAGTTGTTTTGACATACCTGCTAAGAACTATCCTTTGTGGCCAGTGACACTGTTGACTATGTAGTGGCCTGGAAACAAAGACCACCTTCACTAGCTATACACAGGTATTGCTGATGAGTCAAACAGGATAGAAAAGAATCATCGGAATCCCCTGGGTTACTCTCTAAATTCCAGATTTCCTGGCTTCCACTCTTGTGCTCTTGGAGGAGAATGTGCTGAAATATGAATTTTTAACAAATACATTTAAGTACTACAAATACATCTAATAATACATTTGAGTAATACAAAACAGATACATTTTGATGAACAATAATGTCTGAATATAATAATGGGTAGAAAAAATGTACATCAATCTCAAAACCCCCCAAGACTTTCCCGCTTTGAGATGCCTGACATAGGTCTGGAGCCTCACTGGAACCTGAAGGAGCTCTGAGTAGAACATGGCCCGTTGCTGGACACCGGGATAAGAGAATTACAGAACTGTGCCCAAGTTCACCTGTTCAGGCAAGAGAGGAACTGCTGCAAGGAACAGTGATGGAAAACAAAACAAGTACGTGGCGGTGTTATAAAAACTGTAAATCACTGAGGAAATGTAAATGTTATTATCATTATGTTTACTGCCGTTACAAGGAGTAACAATTTAGTAGAGGGAGGACATTCCCTCATTGTGTAAAGTCAAATCAGAAATTTATATTTCCTCTTTGTATGGCTCATTTCATGCAGCAATTTTTGAGTCATAAAAAGGGAAAAAGCAGTCTTCATGGTGATAATAGTAATAAAGAGAAAGCATCTGTATTATAACCAGAGGTGTTATCAGAACTCTTGCCGCATCTGACTGCTGCTTAACTTACAACGCTCCACTCTTACTGTCCTGCTCAGGAGAGCTCCAAGAGCTGTTCCACTCCATGAAGGCTACTGAGTAGGGCTGGGGTATCGGAGTGGGAGTTTGGGTTTAGGGAAATGCACTCAATAATGTATCTTGGTGTGAAAAGAGGCACGGGGTATTGATGAATCTAAACAGCAAGTGAAGAGATAGAGAGAGAATTGGGCATTTAGCAACCTAAGCACAAAGCTCAAAGTCCTGTCTGCCATTGGTACCAAATACATAGCCTTGTTCCTCCTGAGGATCATTGCTCAATTTTCTATGTCTCTTTAATATAAACTTGAATTTCTTAATGTTCCTTGTCTCAGTCTTTGTTCCTGTCAAACTGTAGTCCTAGGGACTACAGTTGTAGTCATCTAAAATGGGAATTCTTATTTTGAAAACACAAGCCTTGGATGGTGGGAAAAATGCAGAGATAGAAGATGAGATATGAAAGAAGGAATACAAGGTGGACTGAGTACATGAAGGGCCCCCATACTTTTCCCTCTCTGCAATCACTTCCTTTGCTACATAACATTTGCTTTTCCTTTCACAAAAGGGGTAAAATAATTTTACATCTTTTGAATCTGGGCTGACCCTATCAAGTGTTTTGCTGAGTGGCATATGGTTGAGGGGACAGTACGTTTCAAGTCAAGGCCTCAAGAGCCCTCTTGTGTTTCCACTGTTTCTGTCGCATTTCTTCCATTGCTGTGAGAATTTGCCTTGGCTAGCCTGCTGGAGGAGAGACCGTGCGGATACAACAGAGCTGCCCAATATCCAGCCAACCATCTTGCATGCAAACCCAGCCAAGCTTAGCAGAAACACTTGGGCTAGCTGACTCTACACACATGAGCAATAGCAGTTATTGTTGAAGCCAGTGATGTTTTGTGGTGTCAGTTATGTGTCATTATTGTGGCAACAGATATATGACACAGCATAAGATGAATGGGAATTACAAAGACGGCAGTAGTGAAAGTGTGTGCCTGCTTGGGCTGGCATGGAGGAAAGTGTACATTTATATTTGAAACATTAATTGGATCACTCCTTTGGTATGAACATACACAATTAGCTAGTTTAACAACATCAGTAAAAGCAGATTACATCTAACTTTGATTTAGTATTCCTGGAGCTTCCAATCTTAAAACCTTTCTTGCAAGAGATTACATATTATCAGTTAATTATATCCATTGGGATTTATCACTTGTCCAGGTTATCACTTCAATATCAACAAAACGTTTTTATTAGAATTTTTTCCACTTTTTAGTACCTGAAAGAGAACTTCTTGGTTTCCAGTTTTTCACTTTTATTAAAATCCTCCTACCTTCATTTTTTTAATATAAATTATATCAGTCAGGATCCTTGCAGATAAAAGGTAGAACACTCAGAATATTTTCAAGGGGGTTTTATAAGTAGATCACTTACATAGATCTGAGTGAGGTAAACAACAAGGTATCATACAGGACTTAATATTAGAAATACCGAGACTGCTGCTATTCTAGGATTAAAAAGCAAGATGATTGTTTCTGCAACCTGAAAGGAAGGAGTCCTTTGCAGAGAGTCCTGCAGGTATGGAGCTGTGACAATAAATATCTCAAGTTCACCGTCCTTTCTCCAAACTCTTTAATGGGCACTCCATTGGCGAAAGCCAATACATGGGCAATTGAATCCCATGTATTGAGGGGGGTTGATAAAGAGAATATTAGGAAACCATGGTGAGGAGGATCAGGGGGTTAATCTGGAGGGCTAAATGTGAGCATCATAGCACACATGCCTTACATGTTTTACCAATAAGTCTTTTTTCTAAATAGCAGCACAGTGTTCCTGGAAGCTTCAAATACCCACCTGCAGCGTATGGACTCACTAGGTTGTGAATCATCACAGCCCAGATGTAAGATTATTAACAGTACACATTGAAAAACTCATATTATGAATTTTGTTGTCAAAACACTTCTGATCTCCCTTAGAATCTCAGGAGAAGCTGCTGATGAGTAACCTGTCTATCCTGCTGGCAACAGACAATGCTGAAACCCTGATATTGCACTAGCACTCAAGGAGACCAACCGGCCACTTGGTGATAAATTGATTGCATTGGCCTTCTTTTGTCCTGGAAACAGCAGCCATTAATTTTTGCTAGCATGAACACCTATCCAGCTACCAGTTTCCCTTTTCTGCCTGCAGGGCCTCTGCCAGCACCACTGTCCCAAGATTTACAAAGTAAGAGATTCACTGGCACAGTATTGCATGGTATTGCCTCAAAGCAAGGGCCCCACTAAACTCTGATGGAAGTATGACAATGGGCACAGGACTATGGGATCTACTGGTCTTTCCACAGCATCTAAGAGCTACTGAAAATATAGTATCTGTTTGAAAGCATTGCTGAGGTGAAAGATAGGAGGGTATACCCTGTAAGGATGGGTTAACATCCTCCAAGATGAGATATGCATCCTATAATGAAATCTATTGTTCCAAGGTGTTTCCATTAAAGGTAGAATTTATGGATTTGAACACCAAAGTACAGAGATAGGACTGGCACAACTTCCCATTTCTCCCAACAGTCCATTTGAGGAATTTCTGACTCGGTGGTCTAGAGGTCCTCACTGCCAGTCAGGAATGCTCACTCCAGAAGACACAGGTAGAGTGCTATCAAATGTTAAGGCTGCCACTAGGTCATTTCCAAGGCCACGCTGGCAGGGTAGTCCATACTGATTATCAGGATGTGGAGGAACTGCTATTATGCATGGGGTGCAGGGAAAATCATATCCTCTAGGTAGCAGTTGACAAACTTTTTCTGGAAAGAGACATGTAATGCATATGAGTCATCCATTGCTTGTCACAGCTGCTTAACTCTGCCTTTAAGTGTGAAAACTGCCGTAGAAAATTCATGACTATGTTCTAGTAAAACCTTACTTACCAAATGGGGGGTGGGCAGGATTTGGCTGTGGGATTCAATTTACTGACCCCTGCTGTAGGGTGTTACTTTAGGCTTAAATTTGTTGGTAAATAAACAAATACAGTCACCGAGGCTTGAGAAAAGCATGGTAACTAGTGGTTTAGAGCCCTCAGGAATGACGGCTGGGTCACTCTCCCAGATTTGTCTCATTGATCGAGCACAATGCTAGCTGAAGATAAGGGAAATCCCAAATGAGTAGTTGAGAAAATGACTCCTGGACCCCAAGTCAGTTGGAGTGATGGAGACTATAGTTTGTCCTATTAATTTTCTCTTTTTTGTTTCTCCAAGAAAAGAGGAAAACCAGAATGCTGTAGGTGTTGTTCCCAGATGAGTTGTATTTACTACATGATGTGACAAAAGGAACAGATGGTGGCAAATGCTGCAGCCCACTGCTCAGGTATCTTTTCAGAACAGAGATTTCTCCTTCCTCCAGCTCCAAGGACTGTTGGCTACAGATGACTTGTTGCCAGATTATTTGGGAATCGCACTTGGCCAAAGAGAGCTACTTTGTACCTATGAGATTGTATATCCCCTTTAATAACTGGATAATGTGTACAGG
Source organism: Propithecus coquereli (assembly GCF_000956105.1). Taxonomy (NCBI): domain Eukaryota; kingdom Metazoa; phylum Chordata; class Mammalia; order Primates; family Indriidae; genus Propithecus; species Propithecus coquereli. The sequence goes on along the minus strand of NW_012133859.1, from coordinate 427,251 downwards.
GGGAAGTTTACAAAGGCCAATACCCTTGTCATTATTTGGGATAACTCTGACGGGCCATTCTAGCTCCAGAGCTATTATAAGATTGACTGAGTTCTCACTTGCAAATAGCATATTTTAACTTCTGTTAACCAATCCTTTTTTCTATGCTCCCTTACAGGAGTTGCTCCCTTATAAGAATCTTCCATAGTATAATTCCTACCAGCATATCTCTGCTCAGAACTTAATTCTTGGGGGAGAAGATTAAGACAGGGATGAAGTTTGAAATGTATTTTAGAGGAGGTGGCAGTTCTCCCAGATTTTGAACCTGAATCACTGAAACTGTAATGATGCCATTCGTGGACATAGGAAACTCAGTAAAAAGTTCATATTCGAAAATGATCAATTTATTTCTCTAACCAGCCTTTGAGTAGTTTATATTCAAAGGGCATTTTAAGCCTAGAATTCTTAATACAGAAGACTATTTGAGATTTATCCCATGTTGGATAATTCATCCAAATCTAAAGAGCCCATAGTGCAAATGGAGGTTCAAAATGGCAAGGACTTTAGATAAAGACTCCATCATACATTTTGTAAAAATTTATTTTACATTCATTTACTATTACTGCATATTGTACATCCTCTATATGCCATCCTCTATATACTGTTGTAGGCTTTTGAGAAAAAAATTGAATTCAGCAGAAAATAATCATTTCCATTTTGAAACTTAGATTCTAGTGGAGAAGGCAGACATTAAACATTATAAATATAACATATTTTATGTCAGATAGTGATAAATATCAAGGAAACAAGTAAAGCATGAGGAAAAATAGGGAGAGTCAGAGTATGTGCTTAAAGCTTTACAGAGTAGCTATGAAAACAGTTCAAGAATGAATTCATGTGGGTATCTAGGGAAAGAACACGCTAGATATATGGAATAGTAAGTGAAAGTTTCTGATGTAGGTGTGCGCCTGGCATATGTGAGGTCAGTGTGCATCTCTCATGCTCAGTGAGTGTGGTTGGCTGAATAATGGCTCCCAAAGATGTCCTCACCCTAATCTCCGGAACGTGAGAATATGCTGCCTTACATGATACAAGAGACTGCAAATGTGATTAAGTTGAGAATCTTGAAATGGGGAGATTATTCTGAGGTATTGTTGGTCTGTTGTATTCAGGAACATTCTTATAAGAGGATGGCAAGAGGTCTCAGGAAAGAAGGTGATGTGATAATGGAAGCAGAGGTTGGACTGATGCACTGTGAAGATAAAAGAAGAAATGACAAAAAAAGGAGGAGGGGATACATGTGGTACATGTGGCCATAGGAAACTGAAAAAGTTAAGGAAACTGATTCTTCTTCTAAGGTTTCAGAAAGAGCTATTTCTGCTGACACCTTGACTTTAGCCAAGTGAAACTCATTTTAGATTTCTGATGTTCATACCTGAAGGAGAATAATTTTTAAGGCACTAAATTTGTGGTAATTTGTTATAGTGGCAAGAGGAAATTAATAAATTGACTAGGAGGAAAAATGAGGGATAGAGTATGACATGTAGTTTGGGTGGCATATCACAGATTATAGAGCATTTTATAAGACATTGTGAGGGTGAAATTTTGCTTTTACTCTAAAGGAGATAGAAATTTCCTATAAGATTTGAAGAGAGGTGTGCTGTGATCTGCCTTGCATTTTGAAATAAAATACTGACTGCTCTGATAGAAACAGGCTTAACAGAGCAGTCTAGATAGTAGATTGACTGCTTAGGAGTATGTATTATACATAGTTTAGACTGGAAGAATGGTGTCTTAGACCGGAGTGGTAATGCATAATTACAGAAAGGGTGAGAAGTGGCAAAATTCTGAATATATTTTGAAGGTTAGACTTATAGGATTTTCCACAGATTACTTGTGAAGCATGAGAGAAAGAAAACGTCAGTCAAGTATAACCTGTGTTCTTGGTCCGAGCAATTGGAAAAAATGGAATTGCTGTTAAGATGGGGGAAATCAGAAGCTCAAATTTGAACAATGTAAGCTTGAGCTGTCTATCAGAAACCCAAATGGAGAAATTAAAAACTTTACTGAGTATACCAGCCTAGAGATCAGGAGACATGATTGAGCTAGAGATAAAAATCTGTGAGTCAGTAACATATAATTGTTAGGAAAGGCACAAATCATTGCGAAGTCATCGAGAGAGTTAGAGTAGATAACAATGAGAAGAGATGTAAGAACAATCTAGGAGTGATTCAAATACAAAGGTCAAGGAGATGAGGGACCAGGAAAGGGTGGCCACAGTGAACAGAAGAGAATGGGCAGAGTGAGGTATTCTGGAAGCTAAGTGAAGAAAGTATTTCTAAGAGGAGAAACACATTAATTAAGTCACTTGCTGTTGATAGGGAACTAGGATGAGCAATGACAGTTGACCATTGGATTTAAGAATGTGGAGGTCACAGGGGATTTTGGTAGAGATGCTTAACTGATCAGTGGAAAGAACTTGTTGGAATGGGTTTAAAAGGTGATGGGAGAACAGACATTAGAAACAGAGAAAACAGATAGCAATTTCAAAAAATTTTATAGAAAATGTAAAAAGTTTGTGCTAAAGAGAATGAGGATTGCTAAAGCAAAGCTTTTGAGTAGGCAAGAGTGGATGGGAGTTAAATTCAATCCTGGTAGGACTGAACATCGAGTTCTATCATGGGAGTTCAAATGGGACCTTAGCTCACACTTATTTCTGAGTACAGTAGTGCCTTTACACAGTGGTTTTGGTATCGTAGATGTTCAATAATTGTTTTTGAATAGGTTTATTTAGTAAGTCTAGTGTCATTCAATACTTAAAACATTTTATTTATTGTCAAACTTAATCATGATTTTATAAATATCATGGTTTTTAAAGATTGATATCTTGACCTAGAATTTGTCCCTACTGCATCGTATGGCCATTTAAGGGAGACTTAGTCACTGTGTTGGTGATCAGTGTATTGCCTCTCCACTCCAAATCCATCCTTCTTTATCTTACTCTGTGATATTAGAACCAGACTCTGTAAACATTCCTCCTTTTCTGGCCGGGACAACGTAGAATATTGTCAGTATAGGACAGTGGAGGAAGGAGCTTCTGTTTTCTGCTGCACTGTGCTTTTTCTACTTTGCTCCTCCAGCACTCTGTGGTGATGGTATGTGGCCCTCCAGAGATGCTGGGCCTTCAGCGACTTTCCCTGCACTCGTATGCATGATCACCTAGTGAGTTACAGTAGCTCCTGTGGGTGGCTTCCTGGCAAGTCTTTTTAGTATCCCAGTATTCAGGTATTTTGCTAGTATCTCATCCAGCTTTCCAGGAATTTCACTGATGCCTCAGAAGATGGATTTCTGCTTCCTGCCCTTCCCTGCAGCATCACACTGACTCCATCACCAAGTAGGCCACATCCAGTCCTTTCCCAACAGGGTGTGAACCTCAGCCCAAGCGTGTCCTCTTCTACGTTTATTTCTTTTGTGGTTGCTCTGCATTGGCCCTGGAGGTAGTAGCTGCTCCTTATATTTGTGATTCACTTATTCTTTAGTATTGTTTTTACCTCTTATTAGTCAAATTTAATCTGGATGGACCATTGACCTAAAAATAAAAGCTAATAAATGAAAGTTTTCTGGATCTTGAGGTAGGAAAAGTTTTCTTAGATATGATTAAAAAATAAATTGACATAGAAAATTAAAAAATAATTTGGATTTTGTTGAAATTAAAGATTTATGATCATCAAAAGACACAAGAAAGTGAAAGTCAAGTCACAGAATGAGAGGAAATATTTGCAATAAATGTCTGAAAATCATGTGTTCAGAAATGCAAAGAATATTTACAAATCAAAATTAAAAAGACAAACAGTAAATAAGTAGACAAAACCATCTGAACAATGAACAAAAGAAGGCATAAGAATGGTCATGAACATATGACAAAGTGATCATTATCATTATCACTGAAATGGACTTCGTAAATTCACCAAGGATTATGGCTTCACAGGTGGTGAGAGTCAAACTGTGGTACTTAATTTCCAGAGACACGAGGCTGTGGCTATTCCAACATGCTGCAAAGCCAGCTTTCACCCAAAGAGAACTTTGGTACTATTTTATTTATTATGCTGCTGCTAGGACCAAAATAGACAGGAAGCCTAATAAATTCTTACTTGATTTGTATAAGCAAAATAGCTGTAGATGTTGTGAATAGAAGTTTGACGTGAAGAAACACATTAGAGAAACATGGCTCCTCGGACAATTGCCAGGTTTGAGCCAGTTCACAAACACAGAGTGTGAGTGTGTGTATGTGTGTGTGTGTGTGTGTGTGTGTATGTGTGTGTGTGTTTTAACCTTTCTTTCCTAAAATTTTACTTATTTGTTTTTTGATTGACAAATAAAAATTGTATATACTTGTGTAAAATATGATGTTTTAATATATGTGTACACTGTGGAACTCCCTGTCATGTTGCCAAAAGTTTATATTGAAATTATTTCTCCTAATTTTTATAAAAGAAAACTATAGTCACTTATTAGGTTACCTGTGAAGTGAGGAAAGGAATAGCCTTCCCACATTCTCCAGGATGACTTGAAGAAAGTCCAATAATCAGCCAGTTGGGTTAGGGGTATACGAAGACCAAATCAATAATGGAGTTTGGTCTGGGATTCACCTTACATCGGGACAATTTAGTCCCTCAACACATCCAATGATTATTTTCCCAGTTTCTGAAAACATAGTTTACTATAAACATACTCAGAAAGGAGCAAAATTCCTATATGGGTTCTCTGACAAATGGAATAAGAGTTATTATAGTAGAACCAGTTAAATGAAGGCAGTAGATCTGCCACTACCTACAAAACTAGATAGATAACCAGAAGTAATATTATATTCCTGGAGGGTCTGCAGGAATTAGCACTATCTCCAAGGACTTGGAGAATGCAGGGGTGGTGATATTTACCTTGTTCCCATGCTAATCACCTGTCTGGTCCATGCGAAAAAGAGACAGGTCTTGGAGAATTACAATGAGTTATCATAACCTCTATCATGTAGTGACTCCAATTGCTAATGCTGCTCTAGGTGTGTTTTCTTTACTAGAGCAAGTTGACATAGTTTGGGTTACCTACCATGCAATTATTGATCTTGAGAACTCTTTTTCCCCCTCTATACTCTACTAAAAACAGCACCAAAAGCAGTGGAATTTCAACTTCCATAGCCATTCACTGAACCACCTCACTGACCAACCATTCCAACTCTGTGGCCTTCTGTAATTGTCTAGTCTGAATGGACATTGGTTGCTTCTCCATTCTATAAAATATCACAATAATCCACTATATTGATAATATCATATGATTGGACCTGTTGATCAGGAAGTAGTCCTGTCTCCTAATAAATAGATACCCATGTATACATATTTTAATACTTTTATAATATTTTTATAATACTTTTATAATAAATCCCTTTATCTATCTTTACACTATGAAGAAAATAGATACTGGTCTAGCAATAATTTGCCATTTTCCTCCTGCACCAAACTTGGATGTGTACATCCTTATAAGCCAACATTCAGGAAAGTTGTTTTCTGGTGTTTTCAAACTACAGGATATATCTATTACTATTGAAGTAATTGATTCATTACAAATTCAAAGATGAGAAGCATATATACTTATTCTTTAAGCAAGGAGAATTAGGATGTATATCGTGCAGGCAATAATCTTTAATATTGTTAGGTTGAGACTCATTAGCTGTTGCCTCAATGTTTATTGTATAAAGAACAGTGTCATCCTATTTGGGACCTTCTCATACGCATATGGAAAATATTCAAGTATCTTGAAATGATCCTTTCAAAATCTATCCCACTATCTCTCTCTAGAAGTAAATTACATTTATAATATCTTGGGTATATTTCCAAATATTTTAATAATATTTATTTAATTAAATAATAACTAGCATTTATTATATATTACAATTGTGTCAATGTTTCAATGCAGGGTGAAGTGTATACTATGATTTTATCTATTTTATTGTTCAAATATTTTTTCTTGAAAATAACATTTCTTTTTTGAATTTGTATAATTTTTATGTACCTAGCTTTATTTATTTAATAAAAAATTTGTCATGTCCGTTGTAATGGTTCATTTTAGATGTCAACTTAACTGACTTAAGGGATACTTAGAGAGCTGGTAAAGCATTATTTCTGAGTATGTCTGTGAGGGTGTGTGCACAAGAGATTGGGGTGTGAGTCGGTGGGCTGAGTAAGAATGCTCTGTCTATCCCAATGTGGGAGGGCACCATCCAGTGGGCTGAGGTCCAGACAGAACAAAAAGGCAGAGGAAAGGTGAATACTCTATCTCTCTCTCTTACTTCTGGAACTCCAACACTCTTCTCCTGCTCTTAGACATCTGGACTCCAGGTTCTTTGACCTGTGGACTCCAGGATTTGCAACAGCATCCCCCTGGTTCTTGGACCTTCAGCCTGGAGCTGAGAACAACTGAGTTACACCATCAGCTTCGCTGGTCATGAGGTTTTTGAACTTAGACTGAGCCACGCTGCAGCCCTCTCTCATTCTCCGCCTTGCAGAGGGCTTACCATGGGACTTCCTCAGCCTCCATAATCCTGTTAGCCAATTCCCTTGACAGATCTCCTCTCATGGTCTGTATCTCCCTGTATATCCTACTGGTTCTGTCTCTTCAGAGAACTCTGACAAATACATACCTACTTATGCTTTTTCACTCATGCCTTCAAACGAAGCAGATAATCTATCAAAGCCATTTTTCCCCTTAGTGATCTTCTCCTTGAAACAATCTACTATCCTAACCACAGTTGGACTGGAGTCTCCTCAGGAATGCTGTGAAGTTGTCATCCTGGGTCTCCTCTTTGTCATGTTCCTTTGTTGAATCCCTTGTTTGCTAGACTATCTTTTTTTCTATAATATTTATGAAGTCATATGAGGCATGGTTTGTTAGAACTTCTCTAATTATTAAAATGTATGTTCATAATTTATAATATTGAAACTTGGCTTGAGGAAATCAACTTGAAAATTAATGTTTCCTAAGAATTAAAACTTTAAGTACAAATCTTCATCTGGATTTGTCTTAGCAATTATATATATTGTCACTCATAATAAAAAAGTTCTAAAATATGTAACATAAATATGATTAAGTAAGAAACAAACAATGCTTGTGAACTTTTGTCTTTCAATGAGATGCTATGTTATTAAATAAAGAAAAATACTAAATAGTTTAAAAATCCTTCCTTGACTAACTCAATTTTTTCAGCGTCAATGCTTTAAGGAAGCTTTAGAAAATATTGAAATCAACTTTGAAATAAAAAATGGTGCAACAATATTTTCCATGCTCTTCTTAAGTCAAAATGTCTGAATCTTGGGAGACCAAAACAGTGAGGTAAATATTCATTCCAGCATTTCGTAATATCTGAGAGACTGTCAGAATTACCACCAGTGGCTCAGCTGCTCACAGCATGTTGGAGGTTTTGGTTGGTGAGGACTATTTAATAGACGTGTCAGGGTGATTAATGAACTTCTCATTGTTTCAGCAGAGATCAGTTTTCCAGTCAATAAAACCGTCAGACGATCAAAGTGGTGCTTTTAAGTTTTTTTTATATGACTGAGTAATGCCCATAAATCTTCAATGATAACTAGTATGTTAACAGTATCACGAACTTTTGAAAACAATATTATATTTTTTAAAACAGAAAGGCTCAATATGGTTTTACAAATTTTTTTTAAAAAATTCTTTAAAATTTGTGAAAACAATGGAGCAATGCTTTTGTCCAATTTCCATCCTACTGATCCTACAGACTATTTAGAAGCAAAGTGAACATGAGGAGTTAAGAAAACTTAATGTAAAATTAATTCAGCAAAAACTATCAGTTGTCCATTAAAAAAAGTGATCTTTTAGTCTTTGAGGCATTTGCTGTCTTTTGTCTATCAACCATATACTTGTTATTCACTATATTCTCTCAATTGTAGAGAAACAAATCTGGAAACTTCATCATCGTGACCGCCTTGCCTCTTGGCTCCCTGGAAGTGTTTGTCAATGGGCAGCAATAGCAGAGAAAGGCAAAGTGAGCAGGGGGCGTTTCCTCTGGCTTCAGACAGTGTCACCTGCAGGGCCACCAGCACTGCCTTTAGTAGCAAAGGTGGCAAAAGCAGCTGCTGCAGCTTCCTGGCTGAAAGATGCAGCTTGTTTTAAAAACTGTTGTGTTCAAACATTTTCTTTTAAAGTGGTTGGATGTATCACTCCTTGTAGCAATTGAAGTTTGTCTCTGTCGGGGACAATCTTTCAAAGAACAGTTCTTAAAAATAATAAGCAAACATCAAAACCCACAAGAAGACCTATTCATTTTTAGTTTACGTATTTCTCGTGAAGACAGAGAAAGCTGTTTAAAATAAAGGATGAGTTTTCAGTGGAATATTTTCCACTATATTAAATTATCTTTATTCTTCCCACCTTATGATGACAGTATAGCCTGGTATTTTTTCATTTAGCTCTTGGTTCTGTTTTGAATGGCAAAATTACATAAATTTTATGTATGTGGGGCAAGGTGAGAAGGAATTTTCTGAGATTAGCAGAAATCCGCTCTTCGTCATGCCATGATGTATGCGGCATTCAAAACACCCTAGATCTAATGTTTCTCTAATACTTTATAAGTTGTCAGCTGAGGAACTTTGAAATGAAAATACTTGAAACATTTTAATCACACAGAGCAAGTTGAAATACCAAACTATTGAAAAAGCAGGGACAGGGAAAACTTTAGAACATTTTAAGACTGACAGCAACGTAAGTTGTTTTTTTTTTTTTTTTTAAAGTTAAAGGCTGTATTAGTTTTCTATTATTGCTCTAACGAATCTCCATACACTTAGAAGACTAAAACAATATGTATTCATTATCTTAGAGTTCTGAAGGTCAGAAGTCCAAAATCAGTTTCAATGAGCCAAAATCAAGGTGTTGGCAAACCTGTGTTCCTTCTGTGTGCTCTGGGGGAGAAAAGGAGTTTCCTGGCTTTTCCGGATTCTAGAGGCAGCCTACATTCCATGGCTTGTGGTCTCTTCCTACACCTTCAAAGCCAACAGCCGGGCATTTCCTCACCTCTTTGACCTCCTCCCTCCCTAAGAGGACCCTTATTATTACATTGGGCCCACAGGTATAATTCAGGATAACTTCCCCATGGCAAGATCCTTAATCACATCTGCTAAGTCCCTTTTGCCACGTAAAGTGACATACTCCCAAGTCCAACGATTAGGATGTGAAAATATTTTCTTTTAGATTTTCCCTAAAACATAATATGTTCAACAAAAATTAAGCCAATTAATAAGAAGAACATTTAAAAAATATTAAATTTGCAGGTCACAGACAGTATCCCATTCTTTATTTTTATTTAAAACGTTTCCATATTTTATTTCACTTTAATTTTGATTCTTTAGGCTACAAAGCAGCTTTTTATTATATTTATGAATTTTCAGCTTGACATTGAATTGGAAGAACATTCATGCGCACATACTCATGCCTTATTTTGGACACTACTGCTACTTATCATAAACAGTGAATGGTTGGACTAATTCCTCCACTCTTGTGGAAAATGCCAACTTTCCTGCCAGGTCTGTGTCTGGTTGGGTGCTGTGGGGCTACATGATTTGCTAAAATAATGTCAAACCTGACACTCCCAAAGGTTTCGATGAGGTCATGAGGATGGGCCCCCATGAGGGGAATGGGATTCGTGTCCTCCCAAAAAGCGGAAGAGACACCAGAGCTCCTGCTCTCTCTGCTGTGTCAGCACACAGTGATAAGATGGCCACCTGCAAGCCAGGAAGAAAACGCTCACCAAGAACCAGATGATGCTGCACCCTGATCTTAGACTTTCCAACCTCCAGAAGCGTGAAAAATAAATGTCTGTTGTTTAAGTTGCCCATTTTATCGTATCTTGTTAAAGCAGCCCAAGCAGGCAAAGACCCTGGGTCATTTGGAGCAATGAAAAAAGTACAGAGGATCATACACCAGCACTCCCTTCTGTTTCTGTTTACTTGGGTAGACCTAGCCACATGGCCATGCCTTGCTTAATGCTGGTAGGGAAGTGAAATAGACCCCGTGCTGAGAATTCAAGGAAAACAGACATAGGGAACACTGGTCATGTTACCATATTTGCTCAAAAAGAAAAGGTCAACATTAGTACCACAGTCACAATCTTCCATAACTTTTCAAGTGATGTGAAAACGGAAAATCCTGCCAAAAGGTCACTTGTAAGACTGAAAATACCATTTATAGAAAAGATAATACGTGTTTTAGTTTCCCGTGACTGCCATGACAAATGACCGCAAACTTGGTGGCTTAACACAACAGGAATCTATTCTTTCACAGTTCTAGAGGCTGCCAGAGGTCTGAAGTCGAGGTATTGTCAGGGACTCATTTCCTCCAAAGGCTCTGGGGAGACTCATCTCTTGTCTCTTCTAGGTTTTATTGGTGCCAGGTGTTCCTGGCATTTGGCTTCGTAACTCCAATCTCTGCCTCTGTCTTCATATGCCCTTCTCCTCTGTGTGTGTCTTCTCCTCTTCTGTCTTTCATGTAAACAACAGAAATTTATTTCTCATGGTTCTGGAAACTGAGAAGTCCAAGCACAAGGCACCAGCAGATTCGGAGTCTGGTAAGAGCCTTTTTCTCAGAGGTGATGACTCTGAGATATCCTCACATGGTGGAAGAGGGTGGGGCACTGCCTCCAGATGCTCATAAGGTTATTAATCCCATTCATGAGGGTGACAATCATTTCCCCAAACCTACCTCTTGATACTGTCCTACTGGGAATTGGGTTCCAACATACAAATTTGGGGGGAACACCAGTATCTAGACCATAGCATTCCACATCTGGCTCCCCAAAAGTCATGTCATTCTCACATGCAAAATATATTTATTCCTCCCTAATAGCCCTCAAGTCTTAACTTGTTCCAGCACCAATTCAAGAGCCTAAAGCCCAGAGTCTCATCTAAATACCATCTAAGTCATATTTTTATGACACTCAAGGTACAATTTATCCTGAGACACATTACTCTCCAGCAGTGAGCCTGTGAAATTCAACCATTTATGAGCTTCCAAAACACAATGGTGGGATAGGTATAGGAGAGACATTCTCACTCTGAAAGGGAAAAGTAGGAAGGAAGAAAGAGATGACTGATCCCAAGTAATTCCGAAACCCAATGAAGCAAACAACAATAAATCTTAAAGCTCCACTAAAATCTTCTCTAACTTGATGTCCCGCCTTCTAGACACAACGGGGTGCAAGTCTCTGGACAGCCCCACCCCCATGGCTATGCTCCACACAGCACCCATGGCAGCTCTTACACATTGGAGTTGCATGCCTGCAGCTCTCCCAGGCGGGAAATGTACTCTAGTGGCTCTGCTAGTGGCTCTGTGCAGTTTTGGAATGGCCCTGTCCCTATGGCTCCACAGGTCATTGCCTGAGTGGGAGCTCTCTGCCATGGCCCTGCCTCTGTGGCAGGTCTCTGCCTGGGCCCCAAGGATCTGCAGTACAGCCTTTGCAATCTAGGTGGAAGCAGCTATGCTCCCAAGCTTGTGCACTCTGAGTCCTGGTGGAGATGACACATAGCAGATGCTGCCAAGGTGTAGAGGACACCTGTGTCTGGGAACGATTCCTTGTTGTTTTTCTCAAGAACATGTCTGTGGCCTTGCACGCAAGTCCAGAGCGCCGTAACCCTGCAAACAGGAGGGGCTAGAGAGTTTAGATGAAAACATCTGCTCGCCGGAGATGAAACAACAAGGAACAGTGACGTGTTGAGTTGGGACAGTGTGGGGACGAAGAAATTGCAGTGGGACAGTTGTCAAACAGGCTGTGTTATAAATAAAGCAGCTACAGCAAGAGATTTTTGCTGCAGCCTTATACTGTCTTTGTGGTGTCTGTGTCTTTTTGTAAGGGCTGCAGTCGTGTGTCTGCGTCTTTGTGTCTCTGTGTTCATTCCTTGGCCCCAAGAAAGGGCCACGTCACAAGGTTTATCATCTGTCCTGGCTGGAGGGGCAGCCACTGCAGCCCACACCATACCTGGGCCCACTGAAGCTGCACCTGGGATGGCTGAGTAGTGCTGTGTCAGAATGCGGGAGCAGGGACTTGAGGAGCCATGGGGCAGTGAGTGCTGAGGCCAGTGGGCACCCTGGGACTCTCTTTTGACTTAGTTCTTCCTCCCAGGCCATGGCACTCTGGGCCTGTGATGGGAGCAGCAAGCATAATGATGTCTGAAATGCCTTCAGGATCATTCCTTCATTGTCTTGATGAAAAGCACCGGGCTTCTGCAGTGCTGCCCTAATCTTATCAAGGGTAGTTTGGCCACCCCTTGGTGTTCTCTCCCAAACACAATTTTTCATTCTTTACAACATGGCCAGGGCAACAATCTTCCAAATCTTTAAGTTTTTCTTCCTTTTTGATTATAAATTCCATCTGCAGTTTGTCTCCCTCTTCTTGCACTTGACCACCTGTGTGAGCAGCCCAGAGGAGCCATCATGCACTCCCAACACTTTGCTCAGAGATTTCTTTCACCAGATATCCTACTTCACCACTCATAAGTTTCTTCCACAAAACACTAGGAAATGAACACAATTCAGACCAGTTCTTTACCACTTTATAACAAGGATCGCCTTTCCTCCAGTTTCCAATGACATGTTCCTCGTTTCTGTCTGAGACCTCATCAGAATAGCCTGTGTGGTCTGTATTTCTGCCAGCATTCTGTTCGAGGCCAGCTAGGTACTCTCTAAGGAAACTGAGACTTTCTCTACGCCCTCCTCTTCCTCTGAGCCCTCCCCAGAATCACCACAAATGTCTGTTCACAGCAATACCCTTCAAAGCTCTTCCAGTCTCTACCCATTAGTTGATCCCAAAGACACTTTTAGTGTATTTGTTATAGCAGCACCCCACTTCTTGGTACCAATTTCTGTCTTAGTCTGTTTGGGATGCTATAATGAAATACTGTAGACTGGGTAATTTATAAACAACAGACATTTATTTTTTACAGTTGCAGAGGCTAGGAAGCCCAAGATCAAGGCACCAGCAGATTCAGTGCCTGGTAAGGCCTTGTCCTCATAGATGGGACATTTTGCTGTGTCCTCACTTGGTGGAAGGAGATGGGGAGCTCTCTGGAACCTCTATATAAGTGCATGAGGGTGGAGCCTTCATGAATTAATTACTTTTCAAAGGCTCCACTGCTTAATGCTATCACACTGTGGATTAAGTTCAAAAACATAAATTTTGGGGAAATAGCAATATTGAGACCACAGCAACTCCCCTTTCTCAATAAGGTCACATTCAGAAATTCTGGGTGGGGTATATATAGAAAACAAAATCTATATACACATATATATTGTATTTATATGGTGTGTCTATGTATGTATATGTGTAGATATAAAAATCAAGGGCTTTTAAACAATTTTACTTAGGAAAAGCTATGGTCATGCCACTTACTAGCTTGACAATCCTGTCTATTATGAGAATTGCATAGCAAATATCTCCTTCCTTAATTATACTTGTAGAAATGATCACTGGACTTTTTGGAGCACTACCAGTCATCCCTTATACAGACATAAGCCTCTGAGAGTCCAAATTGAGAAAGATGTTGAGAATATTAATGAACGACATCAATATACTACTTTGGAGCTCTTGTAATTCTAGGACTAGGCTAGAAACTCGGGATATTGAAAAAAGGGGAATTTATTGTCATTTTAAATTCATCTATTTAAAAGCTTCATTAGAATTCCTTACGTGTAATGACATTTAAAAAGATATAGTAAAGTTCAAAATACAGTGAGATAGAGTCTATCATTTATTTCCCATTTCTGAAAAACAACCAAGTATAATTGTCCTGAGAGGACTCCAAGAGATGGAGGAAAATAAATTAGAAAATATTTACTCTATCCCAAATATACAAGGAAATGTTTTAATAATAATAGCAAAATTACTAAGGAATTTGGATTTGCTACTCTTAATGACTTAATTAACTTCACAATTTTGGAAAGTAAAAGTGACATTTCTAATTACTGTTTTAGGTTTCTATTCCCAAAATAGACTTAAAAGTTAGGTAAATTTGAAATAAATATATTTTATATTACAATGTGATTCCATCAACAAATTACTAGGAAATAGAATGCATAGCACTGATGAACTATCTGAAACATTTTCAAATCATTCCGACAAGTCTTATTTCTCATCTAGATATTGCTCATAATAATTCTTTCCTATCTTAATTACTGTCTATATCTCTTTATTCCCATTATAGAAAGGCAAAGGTAAAGGCCAAGATACATATAACTCACACTATTATGTAGTTACTCATGGAAGGCTGGGAAACACACCAGCCAGCACTAGTGTCTTCAATTTACACGACCCACCCAGTAGTGTCCTCAGGATATGGGGTTCTTAGAGGTCTGGGCTTGAAGACTTTCGATCTATTCCCACTGGGGTGATAGAGAGGATGATGACTGAGCCTTGCTTATATCCCCTCCACCTTATGGCCCTGCCCAATACCTGACTTCCAGCTTTTAACACCTGCTTCTTTTTGTTGAAAGCCTTCTATGGCTGTAGGAGAACACTTTGGCTTGTGTGCAGCAGGGTGGACGGGCCTTAGGTACAGTCCTCAAGCAATGATTAATAGGAGACAGTGCGTAACTGCCCCAGCTCTCACTCTTCAGATGGGATAGCTCTGGTTCCCCAATGTCCTCCAGTGGGATTAAGCTCCAGTAACCCACAGTGGGGACTGGCACCATTTATTGGCTCTTTTTTCTTATTTGTCTGTTTTCTCTTCTCCAACCCTGGTGTTTTCTTGACTCTCCAAATAACAAATATTTGCTCAAAACCATACCTCAGGTTCTGCTTTTGAGTGAATACAGACAGCCATGAGGGGGTCCCAAATCTCCCCAAGAAAAGAGGTCTAGTTTTGGGTGGAACTTTTAATTCACAGCATTGGTAGGTGATTTAAGTTGAAGTGGGGACACTATTGAAATTAAATACAGGATTTTCTCTTTGGAGTTTAAAAATTGGTCTGAGAATCAGACACTGTGAATTTTATAGCTAGAGAATGGGCTAGACCTTAAAATCCCCTATTCAAATCACCTTATTTTATATTTGAAGAAATTGTATCCCAGGGAAAATAGGAAGGTGACATAGTTAGCAACAAACTAGAACAAGAATTGAGGACAATTAACTGAAAACATATATAACTTGGTATAAATAGTAGCACTCTTAAAAAATACTATTCATGGGGCTTTCTCCTTAATTGTTTTCCAATATTTTCTAGGTGGGGTGTGTGTGTTTGCTTGTGTGTGTGTGTGTGTGTGTGTGTGTGTTTGTGTGTATGTGCTTTCTCAATATTTTAAAATTGGACTTAAATTTTCCACCAATTTATCCCCCTGAGCACTGTATACTCCCATTTAATGACAATGTAAAAAGTCATCAGACACCTCTGTTTATCATGTTTAACAGGCTGAACCAATCACCTGATGCAGCCCTACCTCCTCTTGTGCTTTCTGTTTTGCTGAATAGCACCAACTTCAAACTTCAATACATGTTTGTTGAGCATCTTTTAGGTGGTGAGTGCAGGTTAGGGTCCATCTATGACTGATACGTTTCTTTGGGGTGGCTCCGAGGCAGGCTGATGTAGATCATGGGGAGTCTGACCTTCCACCTCCATGTTTACGGAACACTGAGCCCGCTCAGAGTTGCTTTCCCTGCACCGATGTGATCAGGAAATTCATTCAGTTCTCACTTGTTACTCCCTCCCCGCATCTGTCTATTTCTGTCTCCACTGCAGTTCTCTAGGTAAGGCTGCTAGCAAGCCTCCTAATGGGTGTGCAATCTTCCTGTCTTCCCTCCAATCGATTCTGCATACAGCATCCAGGGTGATATTCTTAAGGGGTGAAACTTCATGATATTTCATTGTTTAATACCCTTCACTTGTTGCCCACCAGCCTCAGGATAAGACATCAAACTCCTTAGCACGGGGTCAAGTGAAATTTCTTTCCCATTTGTCTTCTCTGATAGGTACTATCAGATATGTGTAATGGATTAAATGATTTCAAAGAGAGGGACAAATAGATAAAACAGAAGGAGAAGGGCTAATTGCAAGAGAGAAGTCCTTGAGAAGGCTCGAAAGAAAAGGACACAGAGAACACCGACGAAGCTAGGAGAAGATGTGCATTTTAACAGGAGCAAAGCTACAGAGTGTGGATGAAGATATTTGGCAAAAACGATATACGCCATGATAAGTCCTGGAATATAACAATTCTTGCTGACTTTGGCATTTTGCATCTACTGTTCCAAATGCCTGAGAGAAGATTAGTTGCTGCCCTTAGGGAATTCCAACTTACTTTGTTGGATCTTAGAGTTGAACGTGCTTCTCCCAGGCAACATTTTCCAACCTGTAAGATTTTTATGCTCCCATTTTTATGTGCCCTGTGATATATGAACTTCTATTAAATGTATGAAATTGCAAGCCTTGTGCTGACTTCTCTGTCTCTCCCAGTGTGAGCTCTTTGTCCTATCTGTAAGGAACATGCCCTTCTCACCTTGTATCACTAGTTCATGACACTTGATAGGTACAAAGTGAGTTTAGTTGTTGATTGAATTAATGCATCAGATAATAATTAAAAAATGTATGTATGTGTTTGGTGGTAATAAGAATTCCAAATTTTACTTACAAGAGAAAGATCCTTCCTCAGAAAATCAATCTTCCAGTCACCTTGATATAAAACTTTGAAGGTCCCTTCACTACTGTAATTTTCTTGTACAACCCAACTCAGAAAATCCTGTCAGCTATACCTTCAAAATACATTCATAAATGAGAACTAATTACCACCCCACTGCTAATTACCTGGTAGAAGACAATAACATATGTGTCCTCAACTATTAAGGAAATCCCATATTCCCTAACTGTAGTTATTGGTGTATATTTATATAAAAAAAAGATAATTTGTGGCAATACTGCTAACTAGTGAATGCCACCAGAAGAGGTAGATTTGTGACAAAAATCTTAAGAAGAGAAATTTAGCATAT
>NW_012133859.1:398188-409202 GCF_000956105.1 Propithecus coquereli | reverse complement strand
TACATAATAGAGAAAAACTATGAAGGTTCTCACATTTTTATTTTATTTTGATAAATAACATTATGTGAAAGCTAATAACAAAAGCTTTCCATTCAAAACTAGTGAGGCTGATTTGAGCTTGTCAGGGCAGCTGAGTCGCATTGTGCCACTGTGTGATAGGGAAGTGCAGGCTCCATTTCTGCAACACTGGAACCTGTGCTCTTTATCTAGGAGAAGAGTGACCCACATCAAGTGTGGAAATGTGAATCCGCTAGCCATGCTGTTAGAATAGTAAGCTGCCTCTCTTACTCAACGTTTGGGTCAACTCATACATAGTTGCTGTGGTTATCCAACATACTCATCTGTACTTGTTACCAAAGAACCAGCTTTCCTCTCCTTTGCTCAATTTTACTGAATTCTCCTCCCCATGTCTTTATACAGTATCTTGTTTCTCACTGTAAGATCTCCAGCTAACCCTTCCTACAGTTTATTCAATCATCCAATATACACTATTATCATTTGGCCCTATTGAAAGACTCATATAAACACACACACACACGATCACCATATCTGTACATCTGTATAGTGTTCTTCATTTTCATCATTAAGGTAAACTATTGATATTGTCAGTGATAGTGAATATAATGGTAAAGTTTTAAATCTGACTTCCACTAAATTTACATGTGATTTAAGTCAAATTGTTTCACGCACATCTTACTTTCTTCAACTGTGAAATGGAAGTCATACCTAAATGTATCTCATGGCTCTATTGTGAGGACTAATAAACATATGTAATATGCTCTAATTTTATCTGTATGTTTTGTAGTTAGTATAATTATTATATGTGTTAGTTCTTTTAATACCCTGGCATAATATATTATCTGCATGTAGGCACAGTGGTTATAAACTTTGATTCGTTGTCTGCCAGGGGGGTAAGGATAGAATTCAGGATATTTGCGAATTTGTATGGAAAAATATTTTGTCTTTGTTATCAGTAATCTATAAGGTTAATTTCCTTAAGAAAAATTTAGTATTTCTTTCCATTATGAATATAGGAAAAAAACCATAATAGTAGTGAACATTACCTGTGATACTAGTATCAACAGAAATCATGGATAGATTCCTACACATTATTCCTGTTGTAGATATCTCGAACTATCACTTATGTTCATGACTATTATCAAACTACAGTTAATTCATGCGACCTCAGTCTCATAGTCTCCAATTGGCCAACTTTGGGTAACACTATTCCTAATGGTCATTGAGCCACCAAATGACAATGTCACATATTTTTAGTGACGTTTAACTCAAAAGTCTTGCAGAATTCTGATGTTCTTTGAAAGAAGTTAATTCTCATCTTATAAAACAAGCCATAGGAGCCTTGATTCCATTTGCAACAATAAATCCTTGGAAGTAGGAATTTTAAAACTTTGTAACATTTAAACAAAATATTGAAAATGTTGGCTGTCCAACATGATATGTGTGTTGTTTTGTCAAACTCCACTCCAGAGTTTAATGTCTGATTTATGAAAGCTGTGATAGTTTTCACATTTCTCTCTCTTACAAAAGATAAAATTTATCTTTTTCTTGCCTATATTTTTAATTATATTTTTGTTATTGAATATATCAACAAAGAAGCACATTGTTACTATATCACAAATGTATATTAAGTGTTCAAAGGGGTTTGAGTGTCCTTTCACTTCTCCCTTTTCTGACTTCTACCCCATTCCCAGACTAAATCATTTAAACTTTTAAAAAGTGTTTATTTGGCTTTTTTCCGACAAGTCTTATTTCTCATCTAGATATTGCTATTTTTCCATCACATGAAGCCTGAGGATGAAGAAACACAAAAGAACAGAGCCCAGAAATAGAGGGAGGCAGAATCCTAAGGGCATCAGCTGAGCCGCTGCAATAACCCAGGTGCCTGACTGTAGTCCTAATCCCAGACTTATCAGTTCTATGAGTCAATGCATTCCTTGCTGTTGCTTAAAACAGTCACTTATAGTTGCTGTCACTTCATTTCAAATGATTCTTTACAATAAAAAGGGCAACGAAAGGTTGCAGAGTGGATCTCTATTTTCATTGACACTAAGCTAAGAGTTAAGGAGGCCCTGGCTTCATCAAGGAGGGATCAGGGTCATGGGGCCAGTGCCAACTATTCCCCACTAATAATGTGGAATATATATATATATATATATACACATATATGAAATATTGCAACTAGCATGTTTGTGTAGTACCACTTTATGAATGAGAGAACCCAAGTTTGTAATTTGGCTGGCATTTAAAGTGCAATACCTTGTAACAGAGGGTGTCGGATAACCAGGTACATAGCATCCTGACTATCTAGGTGGGAACCACTTGCATACTTTTCACCACACAAGAGAAAAAGACCAGTGTGTTTTACAGATTGGATCAGGTTGAAACCTGTGACCTCTAAACCTAAAGTTTTCTGTGCCTTTTCAGCCTTACAGTCTCTGTGCTCAGAGACTGTATTCCAAATTTTGAACTCAGGGTCTGGCCATGTCTAATCTTCCAGTTTCTGCTTTTGTGATATGTGAAGCTACTTACCTCTTGCTCTTCTAGGAGGCTTAGTGGAGGAATTTCTGGCCCTACTGAGCCTTTGTAACCCTCCCTTCCACTCCCCAGCTATGTAAAGATTAAGATGGTGAGGAAACCAAGGGGAAGAGCTGATGGAGCCTGGTTTTAGGGCTGGGCCGTTACTTGATGTTTTCATTTTGAAAAGTCCCTGAATGAATTTATGTTCATCCTCATCCTCTCCCACCCCCTGCCCAGTGATAATTATACAAGTTAACCATATTTCGAAATTATATTATCTTAGCAGGTTGTAAAGATCCTGGATGGTGGTGGCTGTGCAAACCTCTTTCAACCTCTCTCCATGCACTTGGCCACTTGGTAGAAGCCTAAAATGACAATCAAAGGTGAAGCTGACACCACTTTCCTTCTCAAAACTCAAGCTCCCAGGATACCACAAACCTCAACCCAAACCATGGTGCAGAGACAGAAGACTTCACTATCCTATTTGCAGAAACAAATGTATTCGTGAAGGATAAACATCACTGATTACAAAAAGTAGAGATTGTCTTGAGAGGATGTGCTCTTATGAGAGTTGACGAAGCTGCTGACTAGACAGGGAAAATGAGTAAAATTTTCTTTTCGGGAAGGATTGGAAGATAATTTTCTGCTTGGCAATGAAGCACACGTCTCTTAAGATAGTGACAGTGTCCTGTGGTTCTTGGGAGCCTTGATGCATCTTGCTGGGTGCTGGCTGGGGACAGAAGCTCCCTGGGGGATACCCGGAAGGAGGATGCCTGGGCCATAGTTATTGCTTCTGTGATTTCAGAAGTTTCCTGAGTGTCTGTGTGTCTAACCTTCCTGTCTGTATCTAGAAAAGTCAGGCCCTCAGAGGCTGCAGTAGGCTGCAGGATTGTCCAACTAAGGGATCTGCCTGTGCCTGGACTTTGTTAACCGGTAGCCCTAGAAGGAAGTCACTGGATAAACTCCACTTTCTTCTCAAAGATGCCCAATGGGTTTTCCATTCTCTCAACTGTTTGCACCTTCACTGACGATAAAGACTTTTCCGTTTTCACGTGCCCAGAGGCTCACCCCAACATAGTGTATAGAGGGAGATTTTCCAGCCCTTTCCTTTCCTCTTGGGTAAAAGTTAGTGGAGAATAAACTCTGAACCCCAGTGCTAAGCTGACTTTTGGTAGGGTGTGTATCCCAAGCTCTGATTCCTTTCTCAGGTTCCCCAATGAGGGATTCATTTTTTTTATTGAGAGACTTGTTCTAGCAAATGGCATCCCCTGAGTTTGTGAACATAGGAACTCCTGGAAGGGAAGATTACAGGTAACACGTGGAGAGCTCAGGGATGAACAGGCCAAAACCAACCTCTCAATTCTCTATTGTTTTTCCTCTTCCTATCTCTGCGTTGATTCTGAAACACAAGAAAAGAATGAGGGGCTCAGATTCTACTCTGTCTCCTCTTTTAGAGAAGGTGCAGGCATTCAGTATTTATGATTTCCTATATTGGATGATGCATCTCTGTGCTCCTTGCTTTTTATTCACTCAGAACACGACTATACTTTCTTATATTTCTTCATTGGAAAACTCAGAGAATTTCTTTCTCTGCATGATCTTCAATTGACGTTTCAGTCAGTATTCATCTGCTTAAGAAGGACACAGAGTGCAATCCTACAGGGCAGCGTTAGGACTCTTGCCTCTGATCGGCATCCCTCAGAAGCTCCACTCTGCTCTCCACACCAACCTACACACAAAGGCGTGGGCTGATGGTCAAGAGTAGGGACACTTTGTTTTCCCGAAGGCATCCTGAACTCGTTATAAAATCCATTGTCACTGAATCATTGTGTTTGGAATTATACTATGGAGTCATCTATCACTTGCACAAATACTTGTCTTTCCTCCTGAAATGATGATGTCCTGGTCTGTCCCAAGAGCTTATATTTCTCTCTTTGCCCATGTCACCGATTCAGGGAAGTGGGAAGTATTAGTAAAGATAGATTCCTCTTTAGAAGGCGAAAAAGTACAATGAGAAACCCTGTACTACATGAGAAATGAAAAATGGAAATCTAAAAGAAGAGATACGTCTCCATTACCCGAAGAGCCCTGCTGCCTCAGGCTGTTGGGCACTGAGAAAATAATCTGTGGACTTAAACAGAGTTAAGGCACAGTCACATAGGGATCCTGAGGGTGGGGGGCATAAGGAAGAAGGTGACACTCAGCCCCCACCCTCAAACCTCTACTCATCGTACGCCTAACATATCCTCTGCCCTTTCTTTTTGCCTTTTTATTATACAAATCCTTCATTTTATCATATATTTTCACCTGGTATGATTTCTATGTAGTCTATATATTACCCGGTGTATGTTGAACTAATGAGTATGTTATTGCTGCTGGAAATCAGGACTCTGTGTAGAGCAAGCCTCAGCATTGTCCCTCCAGAGAGGTGAGAAGCTGTTTTTCTTGCCTTCTACCTTGCTGGTCATTGGTTTTGGGCTGCATCAGAGCTATTAACCACCCTGCCCCTCCGGCCTGTCCTGCATGGAGGCTGAACTGGCTCTTGCCACCAGAAAGCCCACTGTGAAAATGGTCACTAACTTGTGATATCTTCTTGAGCTGCTCTTTAAACTTGTACTTCAAGGTTATATGTTCTCATCACCTATCTGCCACTAAGTGAGTAAGGCTAAGGGTCTCATCTGCCAAGGAAGGCTGCTCCAAGGACCCCCATCCTGATTGCATGGCCACTGCTCAGGTATTTCTGATCTTTCTACTACCTTAGCTACACTGACCAGAACCTCGCTGATCAGTTTCCTCACATGCGTTATTCAATTCTTCAGTCTGACGCAACTCAAATTTCATCAGTTTAGCTTTCTCAATAGGTCGTTGAGTGTGAGGACACTATTTTGAATGGAAAGGAATGACTTCAGGATAAATTGTTTCTAAGGAAACTGCTTCCCAAAGAACAATAGGCTTTTTTGCTATGGGCCTTCCCTAAAATTTTGCCTTCAAAATTATTATTTTTATATTGTCAGCCTTAGAATTATGGACAAAAATGGTTATACTTAATAAATAAATATTTCTACTTTGATTCAAGCACTACTATCACAGCAGAAAAAATTTATATCATACTTCTTCAGCTTTTAAATTCTTTTTGGTGATGTATGTGTTACAGCAACCTGACTGACTGTACTATCACGTGTAGGTCACAGATTAAGTCCTACCCATTTGCAGAACATTGTTTTCAGGGACCTGTCTCTCCAGTTTAATGGCTTCCTCTCAACACTAAAGCTCCAAATTGACTTATCTGTCCCACCTACTTTCAAGGTCTGGTTTTAATGTGGGCACCCATTAGTCCTAGAAGACTTAAGAGGAATTAAGGCAGAAAATTTTTCTGAGGTTACTTAGTAATCTATAGTGTAAGCACAGTGTGGAAAAACACTTTGTTTCTGCTGTTTTCCCTCAGAATTTTCACGGGGGTATGAGTCTTCTCTGACCTTTCCATATTAACACGGTGTCTTATCAGTGGCCACATGCAAGTGTGTATAAGCTTCTCAGCCTAATATAAGTGCATGATGATCATGCAACATTCTCTCCCACGCAGGCTCACACAGCCATGTTCTGAGAGCCCTGGGGAAGTTTTATATCCCAGAAAGTACTGTTAAGATTTCTAAAGTTCCCTTCTCACCTCCAGAGACATGCCCCAAAGTTCCCAGGATTTCAACCAGAGATGCACTTGTCAAAAGTGAGTCACTCAGCTATCATCACTAGTGTTCCTTCTGAATAACGAGCCACCCTTCTCCCTCAAGTCAGTAACAGAACAACTGTTCTTTTTCTCCAGCTTTATCGGTTCTGCAGAACAGAACATTCTGTGCAAAGTTTCTTCAGCTGTGCACTCTCATATTCAAGCCCCAGGCTGTAGCATTTTTGACTGCAACGATCCAGCTGCTGTTCAGTCTGCTCTTACTAATAACTCCATTATAACATTTATAATACTATCTATTAAACTGAGAGCTTTGCTTGTCCCCACAGACACTATCAAATTACCCTCCATCTTTAGTTCCTACTCATGCCTTCATTCTTTTCTGAGAGAGGGCAGACCCGCTGACAGGGAGGATTGCTACTCAAGTTCGTTGCCAACATCACATCCACTGTAGCTATAAACGAGTGTCCCATCTGCCTTGCCTTGACTTAAAGCCACCAGCGCTGTCAATTCCAAGGGCTGTTAGACACACAGCTGGAGTATAACTTCCCCCACCAGCCCGGGTGAGTCTTGGTAATGCTTGTGGGCTATAGCACTTACCTGCAGGTTTTTTTTGTTTTTTTTTTGCGGGGTAGGGAGGAGTTCACTGGATTTATTCTTGTTAGTGAGATAGGTGAATTTCTGCCACAGTGCTTGCAAGACATTGTATTCTGAGAATAATTGAACCTCTTTTACCTAATGAAAATATCAGAGAGAGAACATTGTGTTTTAGAGAACTCGAGTGACATTAACAGAATGATGATAGGAATGAAGTGCATTGAGGTGAATCAGCTTGAGAAATGTGTCTTTGAGATTCGTTCTTGCCAAGATAATTGCTGTAAGTGTTTTAAAAATTGAAACGGACAGGTGCTATGCTAAAGACACAATGGCTTTTGTGGATGCCATTTAAGGTCATATTAGAGTGAAATGAATGCAAGCTGGCAGGGGATTCCTGAGACCCCAGAAGGCCAGTGTCCCCTTTCCCATCTCAGTGTAGAGAATTTTCCAGGGAGGGCGGTGATCAGATACTCCTTGGGACTGGAAGGATATGGCGGGCGTTTTTTTTTTTTTTTTCATGGTAGCAAAACAGCAAATCTAGAAAATTGACCAGAGAAAATTGCTCTATCAGATTACAGAGGTCCAGACATTGGGCATGCACTCCACAGCATTAATAATAATTTTTTTTTTTAAAAAAACAGACTCTACTTTGAGTCAACATTGTATTCCTATAACTTTAATTCAGATCCCAAGGCAAAAGCTTCTCAAAGTGTGTGTGTGTGTATGTTTGTGTGTATGTATGTGTATGTGTTTCATGAGTCTATAAAGGAGACAGGAATTATGTATGAGAAAGAAAGTTTGTAAGTTTTTAGAGCAGAACTATAGTGAAAGTCTGGTCACAGGGAAGTGTCATTTTCTCCTAATTAACCCAGAAAAAATAAACATATCCTATGCATTTTCAATCTTATAGCTGAGTTTGAGTCGGTTGAGAGAAAACTTATAAAGCAACCGATGAAAATTACTAGAGGGAAATTTGTTGGAACTATATAATCAGGTTGAAGGAATTTATATCCCATGGTGAAGGCCAGAAGGATGGGAAATAGATTCACAGAAAAATGAAGTTGTTGAGGAAGTATAACTGACTTGTTCCATTTATAATTTCTTTTGTTTTTGACTGTGCAAGATAAAAATGCATGTGTAAATAAATTGTTGTTTATTAAATATATAATACAAATTCTAAATGATAAGAAAAGCTTAATGGGGCATACTTTTCTTTTTTTGAGGATAATAAAATAATGATGTATCTTATAAAAATAGTGTTCTAGATTTTCTGAAAAATACCTTAGAGTTAATCTATCCATCTACTTTAGCACAGAACTTGTCCTAATTTTTTTGACAAGCTTGATTACCTAAAGGAAAAAAAAATGGGAAGAAAAAGAGGCAAAACACTGATGTAGCACAAAATAATCACAGCAGCAATGTGCTACGGTGTTTGCTTTTCACTTTGTATGAATGGCCTTTTTCCTCCAGCCTGTTGGCCCAATATTTATAGAAATTTTACAATCTAAATTTTACATTTTGCTAGTTACAGTTGATAACAAGTAGCAAACTAAACATTTATGGGGGCATATTTTATAAGAGGCAAAGACAATAAACAAAATATTATAATTGATAGCTTTAAAAACAAGGGTGCAAGCATTTGAAACTAATAATAGTAATGTGGATTCATCAGGACAAATGTATAGCTGTATGTACTCATTTAAGAAAAAGGGAACCATTGTACGTATATATATATATATTTTTTTTTAATTTTTTTAGACAGAGTCTCACTCTCTTGCCTGGACTAGAGTGCCATGGCATCAGCCTAGCTCACAGCAACCTCCAAATCCTTGGCTCAAGCAATCCTCCTGCCTCAGCCTCCCTGGTAGCTGAGACTACAGGCACGCCCTACCATGCCTGGCTAATTTTTTCTATTTTTAGTTGTTTAGCTAATTTCTTTCTATTTTTAGTAGAAACGGGGTCTCGCTCTTGCTCAGGCTGGTCTCAAACTCCTGAGCTCAAGCAATCCTCCCTCCTTGGCCTCCCAGAGTGCTAAGATTATAGGCGTGAGCCACTGCACCCAGCCAGGGAACTGTTGTATATTTTTAAGAAATATTTCCTTCAACTTGGTTATTTTTTATTATACTAAAAAAGGACAAATCTCAGGTATCCTGAAACCTCCTTTAAAATCTCCTTCCTAATTGTGAGAAATGCATTAGTTTTTATCATGCTGTCTCTGTTTTAAACAGATATTCCATTTAGCTTGTTAGAAAAAATTCACATTCAAAATAAAGCACCAGAAGTAGCAAAAATTATTGTAGTTGTGGTGGAAGATTTAGTAAGATGTTAAATGTGACAGTTTGAAGGGAATGTAAGTGGGACAGGCAAGCCAAGGATGGAATTAATGACAAAGTCAGACAAATTCAATGCAAAGTGCCAGTGTCTTTGCCAATTATAACCCATCATCACTTTCCAGACAATTGAATGTCTACATGAGGGAACAGAAGATGGCCCGGCCCAGATTTCTCACTAACAGCAAAATTAACTATCACAGCTTTAATATACTTATACTGAAATAGTGTTTCTGCTCCTTCTCCTAATGACTGAAATGTAGGTACAGCTTCTTTTCCTACATTATTTTGTGCTGCTCTAAGGAAATGCCATAAAATAACGCTTTTAGCTTTTTTTTTTTAATGGGACAAAAACATGTTTGTTGGCTTTGTTTTCAGGGAGGTGATCTATGTCTTTTTAGGTAGACATTTCTTCATCTTTGAATTTTAATTATATAGATCTACTTTAAAACAAAACACAACGAACAAACTTGTATTGGTAGTGTGCTTCCTAGTGCTAGGTTTAATAGAAGAAAAATTTGAGCAGTTTTCCAAAGAGTTTCTTAAAAGACAGCAAGTGAAGGGTCATATCTCCTTTATATGACATTCACAATTAGTGAGGACTGATAGGATAAGGCAGTTATAGATGAGAATAGTTTTTACATAAAAGGGTCTACAGTAGCTTATTTACTATATTCTTTATTTACTCATCACTCAGCAAGATTTTCTTAATATATACTCACACCATGTCTACCTAAAAAGACATAGATCACCTCCCTAAAAACAAAGCCAACAAACATGTTTTTGTCCCATTAAAAAAAAAAAGCTAAAAGCGTTATTTTATGGCATTTCCTTAGAGCAGCACAAAATAATGTAGGAAAAGAATGTCAAGCTCTGTGTAGGAGCTTTGCAGGAAGGGATTGATAGAAATTTGAATAAAACACTTGCCCTCCAGAAATTCTTGATTATATTCAGGACAGCTTACCTGTAAAAAGTTAATTGCAATGCAACATTGTTATATTCGATACATTTGTTCCTCCATTTTTTTTCTTTCATTTATCTATTCATCCATTTTATTTAGCAAATAATTAATGAACACGTGTTTCAGGAACTGTGGTAGGTGCTAGCAATACAAAACTCAATAAATCACATTTCTTTATTCAAAGAAAAACTCTGGAGATAAACTATTCAAATGAATTTAATTAAGGAGGTAAAAAAAGGTAGATTGCATTATTGTTTCCAAATATTCACTCATCTTTCCAATGCGAGGATTATTCACCTTGCCTGTTGCTAAAGTGCATGCAGTGCTTCCTACTGATGTTGAGCTTGTCCATTTGGCTTGCTTTATTCAATGGCATTTGACTGGATATGATGAATGCTGAATCCAAGAGGCAATTGTAAAAGCTATTGCATGTTACTACCAGGTATTTGGTTCTTTTTCTCTTGCCATAGAAAAGGTAGGTTCAAATAGGAGCTGGAGCTTCAGCTTGAGTTGCAGAAAGAATAAGAAGATACATGGAAAAGAGTTTAGCAGCTAATCTTCAGCTGCTTATACAAAAGAGAGTGAGAAATGAAGTTATAAGCCATTGAGAATTTTTGATTTCTTGTTATGAGTGTAACCCTGACTAATACTGTGCTATGAAACACGGACTTGGGGGGGGAACCAAGGGCAACACACGTAACCTAAACATCTGTACCCCATAATATACTGAAATAAAAAAAAATTCTCAAAGTTATTTATTGAAAAGATTGAGAATGAGCTGCATTTTGAAATTGTTCTACCCAGTCAAGGAAAGAAGATGGTTCTTCTCATTTAAAACAGCATGAGAAAATCCAGCGAAGTATTGATAAGGATGATATATTTAAAGAAATAAAGATAGTTTGGTAA
>NW_012133859.1:393690-398138 GCF_000956105.1 Propithecus coquereli | reverse complement strand
TAAGGAGGTAAAAAAAGGTAGATTGCATTATTGTTTCCAAATATTCACTCATCTTTCCAATACGAGGATTATTCACCTTGCCTGTTGCTAAAGTGCATGCAGTGCTTCCTACTGATGTTGAGCTGGTCCATTTGGCTTGCTTTATTCAATGGCATTTGACTGGATATGATGAATGCTGAATCCAAGAGGCAATTGTAAAAGCTATTGCATGTTACTGCCAGGTATTTGGTTCTTTTTCTCTTGCCATAGAAAAGGTAGGTTCAAATAGGAGCTGGAGCTTCAGCCTGAGTTGCAGAGAGAATGAGAAGATACATGAAAAAGAGTTTAGCAGCTAATCTTCAGCTGCTTATACAAAAGAGAGTGAGAAATGAAGTTATAAGCCATTGAGAATTTTTGGTTTCTTGTTATGAGTGTAACCCTGACTAATACTGTGCTATTCAACTTTGCCTATCAAATTCTCAAAATTATTTATTGAAAAGATTGAGAATGAGCTGCATTTTGAAATTGTTCTACCCAGTCAAGGGAAGAAGATGGTTCTTCTCATTTAAAACAGCATGAGAAAATCCAGCGAAGTATTGATAAGGATGATATATTTAAAGAAATAAAGATAGTTTGGTAAATCTAAGTGAAGGAGATATCTAATGAGAAACTAAACTAAGAGGAAACAAGGGTCATGGCTTGTATGCCATTCTAAAAGGTTAGTTTAATGAAGGGTTTTAAACAAAGCATTTCGAGTTTTTGAGAATTGTCTATAGTGTTACTATTTAAAATCCTATGGTGACACAGACATATATGTATATGAGGGTGGGGAGAGGGGAAAGAGAGAACATGCTCTGTTTAAAGGTTGTAGTTTATAGATAGAATGTTATTTGAAGTCAGTTTAAAATATGAGCAAATTTTGAGCAATATTTTGTCAGAGCTAATGAAAAAGGCTATTCTAGGGAAAACGGGAAGCATTAAAGAGAACTAGAGTTAAAAGATTAGATAAAGACAGATGGATAGAGTGATCAAGAAGTTGGTGAGACTTCAAAGAAGGGTTCATTTGGGCCATAGTGAGAAATAATGCTAAAAGGCATGTAGATGGCTGGGTCATCAAGAGACTCATGTATACCATACAGAGACATTTAAATTTTATTCATAGACAATTTAGGTGACATTGAAATAATTAAATTGGGAGAATGGCTTGGCATGATTTGCGTTTTAAAAGGAGTTTTCCATGGAGATGAATTGAAAGTGGACAAAAGGGAAATTTTTCACTAGGAAGGCTAAATTATTAGAGTAGTCGTCCAGGTGAGCTTCATCAAGGACTTGAACAAAGGCTGTGGCAATGAAGATAGGGATAAATAATTCCATCTGAGGGATGTTTAGGAAGGTGAATTGATGGAATTTACTGATTGGTTGGAATTAAAGTTGACCTTCAGATTTCATACTGTATTTCTGGGTGTATGATCTTGTCTTAGTCTATTTTATGCTGCTAAAACAGAATACCTGAGAATGGATAATTTATACAGAGCAGAAATTTATATTTCAAAGTTCTGGTGGCTGGGAAATCCTAGATTAATGTCCCAGTAGGTTTGGTTGTCTGTGAGAGCTACTCTCTGCTTCCAAAATGGAGCTCGTTGCTGTATCCTTTGGGAGCAGGAACACTGTGTCCTCAACAAGGCAGGAACAGAAGGGCAAGCTCACATACTCTGCATGAAATCTCTCTTATAAGGACCTTAATCTCATCTGTGAAGGAGGAATCCTCATGGCCTAATCTCCTCTTAAAGGATCCACCCTTAATACTGTCACATTGGGTTAGCAACAACTGAATTTCAGAGGGAACGCATTCCAAACATGGAAGTTATTATCCAGGAAGTCCACGAAACATGGATATGTTGACACTCTTCTGGGAATAAGATCATGTGACATGGCATTAGGCTTATTCAGAAGTCAGAACCCTACTGCGCACCATCTTCCGCTCACTCCTGTGGAAAACACCTGCCTAAAATACAAAGCCCCAGGCTCAAATAT
The DNA here is from genome assembly GCF_000956105.1 of Propithecus coquereli. NCBI lineage: Eukaryota > Metazoa > Chordata > Mammalia > Primates > Indriidae > Propithecus > Propithecus coquereli. The sequence goes on along the minus strand of NW_012133859.1, from coordinate 396,125 downwards.
GTTTTCTCCCAATTGTCAGTTTGGGGACTTCAGGTAGCATGCATAATATCTTGCATTCTTATGCCTCAATCTGAAAAATGTAGATAAGTGTCCTGATCTTGTAAGGTTGTGTAGAGATTTAAAAAGACAATGTATAGGATAATATTGAAAGCCTCACTCCCTGCCTTGAAATATAAGTCGTAATTTCTTACTTTCCTTTTTTTTATTTGAAATTTCATTTCCCCCAGAATATGTAAATTGAGTAGCAGCAGGTAGGAGATGGGCCCAGAAATGTCTGTAACAGCCTACTGGAAAAAAAATCCTCTAACTTCTGGCTTATGGAATACTGTTTTAATAGACAAGATTTGCTTTGCTGCAAAGGTACCTGAGTGGTATTTACCATGGAAAAGAGTCTGCTGGGTTGTCTTGGTAAATTTTGAAGTTATGCATGTAAACTATGAACTTTCAATCTTATAATGAATGCAAAGAATAAGGAACAATTCATAGATTTAAATAAATTTTACAAACTGAAAAATTGTAGTGGAGTCCTATGATCCTTAAAACAAAAGTGAACCTGAAGTACACAATTATTGCTAACAATTTTATTAAATTACCTTGCAGGAATACTAAGTATTAAAAAGCACTCAGCTATTTTTTGTGTGTAATATATGTACATACGTCTTTATTGTCATGTTTTATCAATGGTTTTTGAATTAACTGTATAAAACATAGAGGCTCAGTAATTTAGAATATTTACTCCCTGTGCTTTACAAAATGCTGTCTACATGTTGCTCTTTTTACTTCTTTTATTCCTAGCAAATTATGGTAGCATCTTTTATGACCGTAACCTATTTATCTTAGCAGGAGGCATTAGTAAAATACATCTGCATACCGTGGATGCTCATCTGATAAGTGCTTCTCTGTGTACTGAATGTTTTAACTTTCATAAATAGAGAGAACAATTTTTCCCCCTGGGTAAAATCTATTTCATAGATTAATATACACCCTTTCATCATTTAAATGGGCTGCAGTTAGAGATCTATGTTTATGTTGCTGCTTTGGTGCACTGATAGGTGGATAATACATATTCGGTTCTTTCAAAAGCAACACAGTTATATTATTCACACCATTGCCTTTAATGAGCTGGCTCTGAGCCATCATCATCAATCCTGACATTTATGCTCCCTTCATGTTGTACCAGAGCCTTGTGATGACATAATAGTTGCTTGTATAATAAGTGTCGATGTGAAGTACATTAGCCATGAAAAAGCTAATTTATAACCCAAAGGACTAGTTTGACCATTATCTGGGGAAAATTAGAAGATTCTCACAGTTTCAAAATCAATGCTACTTCAGGGCAGATAAAATATATGTTTAATATCTTACAACTTGGTGAAGATTGCAAGGTTGATTGAAATGCCTCAGATATAGGGATGAGAGCCATGCAGCTGAGCAATATAGGACTTGTAATTTATTTCTTTAATACAGCAGCAGTATTTCAGGAGTGTCACAAAAATGTGGATTTGGCTTTGTTTGCACACTGCTCAGCACAAATGAATAATTCATTGCAAGGCAGAAAAAACAGAAGAAATATTAACAGTTATTTAACTTGACCACTATTATATTTTAAGGAACTGCATTTTCACCAGGGTTCCCAGACAAAATACAGAAACTTCAGTTAAATTTAAATTTCAAATGAATAACAAATGCTTTTTTTAAAAAGTATAAGTATGTTACAAATATGGCAACTCTAGTGGTCACGGAGTTACTGGTCTTAGGCTGAAGGCTGTACCAGCAGGGTAAAGATAGCAGTATGAAAAATGTGATGTTTTAAAGATCTGCTTGGGTTCCTTTCAATACTTTGGAGCAATTTATATGAAAATGCATTCTTAAGTATTCTATATTAATCTTTGTTCAGGTACCCAGAAACAACTGAGAGAACAAAATATACGTTGCACTTAAATTATTCTTTAAAGTTATTTTCCTCACTTTGATCTAAGTACAGTGCTTATTTTTAAAAGATAGGGCCAAATTTAGTAATGGATTTCCCATAAACTTTCTAGAAAATAAGCATGCCTCCAAAGACACAGTAAGTTAAAGAAAGCCACATTAATTTTGTTCTGGAAATAGTTCAAATGAATTATGGTCTTGGAATTATTTTCCATACTATTACTTAAGGGAGGTATGTATGGTGTCAAAGCCACTACTACATTTGGTCCATTCAATTACTGGTCAGTGAAAAAGTTTATCAACCTAATTATTTTCAGGTCAAGAATTTAACCAAAAGACTGATATATTTTGTAAGAAGAGTTTATCTGATGATTTTAGGGAGCCTAATCTTTGATTTTCATTCTAAGACTCAATGTGTTATAGCCTAGAACATTTTTGCTAAGTTTTTATATGGGAAAAAGGCTAATTTAAGAGCCATCAGATCACTCTATTTGGAACCACAGAGA
>NW_012133859.1:393113-393640 GCF_000956105.1 Propithecus coquereli | reverse complement strand
AGTTTCTGTAGAGTTATATTGATTAAGACTTTGAATATACTTAGGAAGAAAAGAAGCAATCAATAATGCTAGTTATAAAGATCCTAAAAGTAAAAGTAGACCCATCACAACACAAATTAGATTTCATGGGACAAGAACAATATGCTAAAAATTAATCATGATGGAAGCAGAAATAATTTCTTACCTTCAGTTCAAACACAGATCAAGAGTGGTGGGGAGAATCACCTAAAATCTCATGATATTGAATGTAGATGTTACATAAAGCATAATTATCCAGATTTTTTTCATTTCTAAAGTCATAGCTGATAAAAGATGTGTTAAGTGCCAATTACACAAAGATGATTAGGATTATCTAAAACATTGAGAACCTTATTTTATGAGGAAGGTACACACATATGTGAATAGTATATTTTACATCCTTGGTAATTTATCTAATAGAAGCATGGACACTAGGCAATAAAATAAATAGAAAAATAAGGAAGTAGTGGAAAATGTGGCCTGTGGCAGTTGAGAAAGGTCTCACGTGG
>NW_012133859.1:391860-393063 GCF_000956105.1 Propithecus coquereli | reverse complement strand
AGAAGCAATCAATAATGCTAGTTATAAAGATCCTAAAAGTAAAAGTAGACCCATCACAACACAAATTAGATTTCATGGGACAAGAACAATAATGCTAAAAATTAATCATGATGGAAGCAGAAATAATTTCTTACCTTCAGTTCAAGCACAGATCAAGAGTGGTGGGGAGAATCACCTAAAATCTCATGATATTGAATGTAGATGTTATATAAAGCATAATTATCCAGATTTTTTTCTTTTCTAAAGTCATATCTGACAAAAGATGTGTTAAGTGCCAATTACACAAAGATGATTAGCATTATCTAAAACATTGAGAACCTTATTTTATGAGGAAGGTACACACATATGTGAATAGTATATTTTATATCCTTGGTAATTTATATAATAGAAGCATGGACACTAGGCAATAAAATAAATAGAAAAATAAGGAAGTAGTGGAAAATGTGGCCTGTGGCAGTTGAGAAAGGTCTCACGTGGCAGAATCTTAAGTTTTATTGTATTTTCTCTATTAAGTACTTGTCCTTTTAATATTCTGGCTGATGCATTGGGAAAGGCACATAAAGAACTTCCACTGCTTACTGAAGTGTGATGTCTCCAGACAAAGCACTTGTGTAATTATTTGATCTGTGAGCAGCTTTAACTGCTCTTCTCCTGAAACAACTTTCTCACTTGAAAAATATGGCTGTCAAACTGTGGTTATTCAGAACTTACTCTCTGAGAGACATTTTCTCATAAACAAACAAGATCACTTCGAGGAAAACAATGGATAGTATTTGAAGCCAATGATAACACTTGCACTTTCAAGAGGAAATTAGAATTTTGCAAATTGTCTGTTTGCCACCTTCAGTTTCCCAAAATGTAAGCATTGTTCTGATGAGATTGCCAGTGATATTGACAAATACAATTTTCAATGTTGCAAAATGAAATGTATTAACATTTGGAAGATCTATTTAACCCAGTGAACTGATACTTTCTAAATGAATCAATGCATGATGTTAGCAATAGGTAAAAGATCTATAAAACGTGCAGAAAGAACTCCAAACCAAACAAAACCCAAACATTCAAAACATTCAATACTAATATTATAACGTAGTATAGTACAGAAAGTTAATTGATGTAATTTAAGATTTCATATTGCAACTAGTCATTATTAAGTTTTAGTGTGGTAACAAGAAAAATATTCACAATTATCTTAAAAGACTA
>NW_012133859.1:389683-391810 GCF_000956105.1 Propithecus coquereli | reverse complement strand
TATATATATATCTGGGACTTGTTATTCCTTTGTTACTTGAACAGAAGACAGAAATACCAGGTGTCCCCAGCTCTAGAGCTGGTTTTGAATAAAGACTAATTAGAGAAGAAAGAGACAGAGTGAAGCTGCTAAGGCCCACAGATGAGTTACATAGAAAACTCCAGAGTGTCACTAGTAAGAGGAGGCATACAGCAGGCTGCTGGTTGTATCCTATTAAAGTGGAAGACCTGGGCGGGGGTCTAATAGTAGCCCATCAATACTTGAAGAGTTACAGGTCAGTAAAATGGGCCCAGGAACTGGAGATCACAGGTAGTCAGGAAACAATCCTGAGTGCACAGGCATGTGTTGAGGGTTGGATTTCAGGATGAGAACAAAGATGAGAGGGAATGTGTTCACTCTGAGAGAAGAGGATTCATAATGGAAACTTATGTCAGTCCTCCCTGGGTGAAGCCAGTAGACAAGTCCATTCAAGACCTGTGGCTATCAGTCCTCACTCTGCATAATAATTGACCTTTCCGGTGTGGACAGAAAAGACTTAGGAAATCAATTCTTTTCTTCCAATATTGACAGGCCTGGGTATTTGCTGCTGAACACATGAGAGGACTGAATCCTTTGGGAAGTCCTCAAGATGTTTTCAGTGCTTTGGGCTCTACTATGCAGAAGCAGCTAGAGGGGAACGTGGAGAGATGCTGCTTTAGGAAGTACAGTCCACGCCATCTCCCCTCCCATGCTCCATGCAAAGTTGGTGTCTTCTATGTGTTGGATACTTGGGAGGGTGCTGGGCCACAGAAAGTGAAAACCAAAACCAACACAGTAGCTATCTTTTCAATTATTCATTTACCTGACACACTTAGACCCACTCTGTAAAATTAAGTGGAAAACTTGGCCCATTATCTCAATAATTTAGCCTAAAACAAAACAAAACAAACAAAAACAATTTTAAAGATCAAGATAATATATATTTTAGTTTGTGTTGTCAATATTCAGATTTCCCTATGATGGCATCAGTTTCTCTTTCTTTTTTCATTTATGAAAACAGCACAAAATAGTAATCCTCTTGCGTGAAAGGTACTGTCAGTGCAGTGACCTTGCGGGTAAGAGCACCACTCCACTGACGGTGGTTACAGACCTGACCTAATTCAGGCTCTGAGTGGATGGAGTTAGCTGCTTTTCATTTTAGAAAACATTATACTTGACAATTAGGAATTTTTTATCATAACGTTATCTTAGCAGTTATGACATTATTGAATTAGTAATATATTAATGGCATTCTTATAATGTATATACTATGCTGGAACTTCAGGTGGTAAGCTAAGAGAGAAATGTATGAGCCTAGCTACTCTGATTACTTTCATCTTATTAACTGGTGAGCCACGTATATTCTTCAATATCATAAACTGCTGTAGCTCTTCTTTGTGCTTGCTAACCCAAAATATTGAATTTTCTAACTACTATTTATACTTATTTTATTTAGAGTAAATTCAGGGTTTAGATACATATACTCACACAGTACAATCATGATAGTCAAAGAGCTTAATTTAGTTTCCCTTAGAAAAGGTTAAATAGGGTTAAAATATTTGAGCACTCAATTTTCGTTTTATCAAATATCTGGATCAGGCGTCTGCAAACTACTCCCGTGGGCTGGATCTGGCTTGCTGCTTGCTTTTGTTAATGAAGCTTCATGAGATCTCAGCCATGCCTGCTGGTTTAACTATTGTCTAGGGCTGCTGTTGCATTGAAACGACAAGAGTTGAGTAGTCGCGACAGAAACCGTAAGGCCTACAAAGAGTAAAATCCTAACTAGCTGATCCTAATGATGCTAGTCACTGATTTAGATAGTTAACTAAACTTTAGCTAAAGCTCTAGAATTTTTGAGTAACATAAATAAAACATTTTGCTTTTTAACTGAATATGCATTAAAGATAATTCTTGCATATCTATCTGGAGCAGAAGATACAAATGCAAAAATCTGTGAGTCATTAAAAATATTTCTAAAGTATGAACATTTAATTGAAAAGCCCACCTGTAAAAGGAACTCGCAATGTTCCAGCCCTGGGTTTATGTCCTTTATCTGTATTTTCTTATTGAGCCATCACAACAATCCTATGAGGTAGTTACTAATATTAC
>NW_012133859.1:383468-386723 GCF_000956105.1 Propithecus coquereli | reverse complement strand
CTGGATTCCTATGTGTAGATCCACTTTCTGGCCACATAGCAGTATAATTTTTCCTCACTTGCTCTAACGTGTCCCCACACAACTGTATGTTTCACTGAGGTCTTCAAACTATTGATCCACAGTCGTCTGACTTTCTATCCTCACTTGTCTCCTTATTCAGGTTTGATTCCATAGTCCCTCATCATATTCATGCTTTTGAAAACATTATTGATTTTTTTGCCCCTTTTTTCTCCACCACTGCACAAAACAAATAAACCCAGTTGTTCATCTGCTTCATGTCTAAATGTGCAGTGAAGAATTTCCAGAGAAAATGATCATAACCTTACTGATATTTATTACTTTATATTTATAATCTCTAATCTCAAATGGGACAGAAGCCATCTTTGTTCTTGTATTAAACTTAACACAATTGACCTTGTTCAAACCCATCAAACATGGGTTTGAACTGAGTAAGTCCACTTATACACAGAGATTTTCAGTAACAGTTATACTGAGTGTGTCTGCCTCTCCTGCCTCCACTTCTGCCTCCTCCACCACTTCCTTCTCTGCCACTCCTGAGAAAGCAAGATCAGCTCCTCCTCAGCCTACTCAATGTGAAGACAACAAGGATGAAGACCTTCATGATGATCCAATTCCACTTAATGAATAGTTAATACATTTTCTCTTCCTTATGATTTTCTTAATGACATTTTTTTTGTCTCTAGCTTCCTTATTTTAAGAATAGAGTATATAACACACATGAGGGGACTTCAAGGAGTTAATGGAAAATGCATACTATGAAAAAAGTATGGATGGATTTAAAAATTTTTTACACCAAAATAAACTCATACTAACTTGTTATAACATGTTTGAATAGGATCTAGTTTGAGGCATTGAGTTTGAAAAGAGCCCCTATCAGAACAACATGAATTCTACTAAAATTAAAGCAAGAACAAGCATCAAATATGGGAAAGTTCAGAGGGAAAAATGGTGAAATCATTAATGCATTATGAAAAGTGTATGGGGACAACACCCCAAAAAATCAGAAGTTTAAAAATGGATAACTTGTTTTAAGAAGGGACAAAGATGAATCCACATCAATATGTGAGGAAAAAATTAATCTTGTTCCTGCCCTAACTAAAGAGGACTGACAATTAACAGCAGAAACAATAGCCAACACCATAGACATCTCATTTGGTTCAGCTTACACAATTCTGATTTAAAATGTAAAGTTGGGCAAACTTTCTACTTGATGGGTGCCAAAACTGTTGTGCCCAGATCAGCTACGGTCAAAAGCAGAGCTTTCAGTGGAAATTGTAAATCAGTGGGATCAAGATCCTGAGGCATTTCTTTGAAGAGTTGAGTCAGGAAATGGAACATGGCTTTACCAGAATGATCCTGACCAAGAGGTGGAAGTTGTCCAGTCAAAGCAAAAGCTGGCCAATCAAGAGCAAAGGTCATGGGAACAGGTTTTTTGGGATGCTCCAGACATTTTGCTTCTTGACTTTCTGAAGGGCAAAAGAATGATAACACCTTCTTATTGTTAGAGTGCTTTGAGGTTAACCAAAGCTTTAGCAGAAAAATGCTTGGGAAAGCTTCACCAGAGAGTCCCTCTCCACCATGAGAATGCTTCTGCCCATTCCTCTCAACACACAAGGGCAGTGCTGTGAGTATTTTGATGGGAAATCATTAGGCATCCACCTAAAACCCTGATTTGGCCCTTTCTGCCTTCTTTTTTTTTTTTTTCCCAATCTTAAAAATTCTGTAGAGAGCACCCATTTTTTTTTTTTTCAATGTATAAAAGACTGCATTGACATGGTTAAATTCTCAGGATCCTCAGTTCTTTAGAGGTGGACTAAATGGCTGGTATAATCACTTACAAAAGTGTCTTGACCTTGATGAAGCTTATGTTGAGAAATAAAGTTTATATTTTTATTTTAATTTTTTCACTTTATCTTTCCATGAACTTTTGGAAATCATCTCATATAATGTACAAAATATGTTTTTATCAATTTTATTTTATTAGTAAGTCTTATGGTTAAGAGTAGCCTATTTGTAATTAAGCTTTTCGGGAGTCAAAATTATATGTGGATTTTTGACTGTATGGGGAGTTGGCACCCCTAACCCTCACATTATTTAATGGTCAACTGTAATTCACTTTGCACCATGCCTATTGTACCCATTTTTCTCAAATCAGTTATCAAATCATACTGTCTTTATTTCTCCACAAAACAGAATTGTTCTCATAAGGCTATACGAGAGTTGCATAGAACTCAATGGCAGAGAGTGAACCCAGGCCACATAGGGCAGGCTGGTTGTGAGACCTGGAAAACCACCAAGGGTCCAAGATTTTTTTTCCCCCAATATCTTGTTTTGTATAGTCTTTTTTGTCTTTCTTTTTTTACATATGCTAAAAATCTTTCTTCTCTTTGTAAAATGAAAATGAGGTATAGAGCAGATTTCTGTAAATACATGAAACTCTTAGAGCTGGATGCAGTGGCATACATCTGTAGTCCCAGTGGGAGACTGATGTAGGAGGATCACTTAAGCCCAGGAGTTGGAGACTGCAGTGTGCCATGACAGAACCTGTGAATAACCACTGCATTCCAGCCTGCACAACATAACAAGACCCAGTCTCTTAAAAATATTCAGTATGTGTGTGTCTGTAAGGCTCTTAACCTGGCCCTTTTAGGGAAAACCCCATTGGAGTTGAATGATATGATTCATTCATGTTTTCTGGACAAAAATCTGTGTTTCCTTTGAATGCATCTCCAGGCAGATACTGGCCATATGAGGGCCCAGGTTTTATTGCAATTGTTTATATCTTCAAAAGGCTAGCTTTTACTTACCATCTTCCAAAGCTCTCTTTTCAAAGATTTTCATGTAGAATATGACGTAAGCAAGAGCCTGAAAGGCTTATTGGGAATATGCAGCAGGAAGTAGGCAGTATCTTTCACTGTAATGAGGCGTAAGACACAGCATTCAACTGCAAAAATTTTATTGCTTTTTAATATTTTTCATGTCTCTGTCTCTTCTTGCTTCATTTTTAGTGACATATTATAATGTCTTGACACCCAATTTCCTCACGATCTCATATTTAGATGTAAACATAATTAATAGTTGGTATGCCCCCTTCTAGAGATTCATCCAGTCAAACAATATTTATTGAATGGATACCCTAATTAACCTGATTTGATTAATTCATATTTCATGCCTTTATCAAAACATCACATGTACCCTATGAATATATACAACTATTATGTACTCATAATAATT
>NW_012133859.1:380746-383418 GCF_000956105.1 Propithecus coquereli | reverse complement strand
GAAGTCAAAGGCTGTAAGGACTTGTATGATTATGCAAAGGAATAGCAAAAAAGCATAAAACATGTTGACTATTTTCTGTCCAATGTTTACATATAATAGATCATTTAGTCATCAGAAAAATGTAGGAAGAATATAATGTCCAAAATCTAACAGGTAGGAAGTAAAAGAGCAAACCCTGTATCTTTTACAACATACCAACTTCTAATAAATCTTCAATTACCTAGAACTGACTCTTTCACATAGCCACTGCACTGTGTGTCAGCCTTGAACACTGATGCTTTGTCTGCATGCATCAGGCAGAGGAGCTAGACTAGGCTTTTGTAACAAATAATCCCAGAATCTTAGTGGCTTAAAGCAGTAGTATCTATGCATTACTTATGACATGTATATCGTTCTGAGTTGGCTAGGAGAATCTTCTTCATTTTTTCCTCACTCTCAGACCCACCTCTCCCTGAAAGTTCACTTGTCCCTGATACAGAAGGAAAAAAAAAAAAAACATATTAAGGCTCATGCAGGCACTTGAATTTCTATACAGAAAGTACACATCACAGGGGTGTCATTTGCCACATGTCATCAACCCTAAAAAGTCACACCTAACTTCATGCTGTTTGGGAAGTGTAGTCTTTCCATGTACTTAGAAGCAGAGGGAGTCAGGATATTTGTGTCACTGATGACAAATGTAGACTATTACCTCAGCTTTCCCATGTTTCTTCAGAAAAAGATGGGTTTTGGTTTGGATATGGTTACTTTCTCTTGTTTCCTTTGAAGCTTTTATGTGGAGCTTCCATTTCTTCTAATCTGTAAGGATAGTACTGCAAGCTCAGAATAGGAAACTGAGATTGAGTTAAGGTAACATTTTTGCTTCTTTCTACTATAAAAGTATTTTTTAAAAATTCTATCCACATTAAGTTCATATAGTTGAAATTCCTGAACTGTTTATTGATTTAATCTGTACATTGCATACATCTCGCTCTACCTCTCTCTTTCTCTATCACTCCTTTTTACCATTTTTTCCTCTAAAACACATTGGTTTTTCTATTTTTATTTCCCTTACCCATTTCATTCACACAGGATAAGTCCTGTCGACCTTCACATTAACTGTAATGACTCTAAACTTTTGATTAAATACGCTATATAGAAAATGAGAGCAAAGACATTCAATAGACTTGTTCAAACCTCAATTCCACTTTGAAGCACACTTTCTGAATTTCTGAAGGAAGTGTCAACTCTGGTAATTGAATAAAATCCCAGAATTCGACATTAAAGTACTAACTTTGGCTTCAGACTGAGAAATAGCAGGGCAATTAAAGTGATTTTATTCCAATTCACTACATGTTTGGGCGTTGTTTATGGGAACCAAACGCAATGGATACTTGATTGGTTTCCTGGTAAATTAGACTTATTTTCTGAAATCATAATTTTCCTTAATAAAAATGTATTATCTTTTTCCATTTGAGTCATTGCTACCGCATCTGCTACTCAACAATTGCCTAATTTCTCATTGCATTGCCTTGGACTATGGAGACCAAGCTTTACATTTTAGTGGTTTATAATTGCAATCTTGTTCTTTTAAAGATTTTTGGAGTATAAAACCACAATAGCAAAAAGTATTAAACATATTCCCATGTATATTTAATTTAATAATTATAGACAGCAATCATCATCAACATCATATCATTAATTAGTACCTTAAAACACATTTGCCAAAGATGAAGTTACTTTATTAGAATGCATATCCTGTCAGCACCATGCGTGAAGAAACAAAATAGTTAACAGTCATTCATTAAATTCTTACATACATTTTTATATTACCAATCCTTAATCTAGGTCATGACATTTTAATGAAAGATGTGTCTGGTGTCACCTTCCTGGAGTGCTTGATGTGTGAGTTCTCAAAATAATGGTAGCTATGCCAGGGTAGAAGGAAATATTTCAAGTTGAAGGTGCTTCCCACAGTGGAATTACTCAGGTAATGTGTGGTCAGAAGGATTATTGGGCTGAATGAGGGCCGTGATTTTACTGGCAGGTATAGGAGGGGGCAGGGGGAAATGATGGACACAGTGCTGAATGCAATCATCATTGTTTCAAAATTTCATTTTAGACAGGGCTTCTTTTTTAGCACAGGTATTGGAAACAGATTTTTTTCAATGTTTATTTTCTGGTGGGATTATTGTGGTGATGGTTCCTATGGACACAGAGAACTCATGTCACCTCACGGCTCTGTGTTGGTGAGTTTGGGGACACAGTTCTTACGCACAGCCCAGATCACACCAGTGACCAAGTGACTCAGGGCAGTCGCCACAAGGTGGCAGGTTGAGCTTGCTAGGGATGACATTCTCCCAATCTCTTGCCCTTTAACTGACAGTTTACAAATTCTCCCTTAAAATAAGCCATGGTAGAGTGGCTTCAACCCCTTGCCTCTGTAAGCATTAACAATTTTACCAGAAAACAGCTCATGTTGACTTGTTACTCAGAGGCTTGGAAGCGTTCATATTTCTAGACCGGTTGTCTCTCTAATATAATGTCTTCAGTTTCATCTCGATCTATTCTCTCTGGTATTTGCACTCTTAGCTGTATTCCAAAATCTTTAGTGACAACTTTATCATAGGCTGGCCTCACTTAAACCCCCAAAGAGCAGCAATTTCTTTATAATTATAGATTTATATCTATAC
>NW_012133859.1:375123-377434 GCF_000956105.1 Propithecus coquereli | reverse complement strand
CCAACATTCATAAAAAGGTAAATGGAATGGATAAAGAAAATGTGATATATATGTACAATGAAATATTTTTCAGCCTTAAAAAAAAGGAAATTTTACCATTTGTAGTAACATAGGATTTTAATGCATAAAGTCCATTTTTATTATGAATTATGTCTTAATGGTAATTTGTAAGGTTATATTTGCATTTGTTGCCATATAGCCTATTATACAGTCTTATTATTAATTTTACTTATAGGTAGCCCGTGACTAACACTTTTATGGTCAGTGTTTGAAAGGAGTTGTCTCTGTTCCTGTACCTATGACAAATAATGGCTATAATGAGTTTTAACTCTTCTGCTAATTGTTTAAAATGCTGTAATCTCAGACACAAATTGAGAATAGTTAACCATGTAAATATCCCTGGATATTTTTCTTTGAAGATAGTTTCAATGTTTTCCTTTTGAGACAAGGTGAAAAAAGAAATAAAAAAACTAGGTTGAGAAAATGAAATAAAAAGGTACCATTAAATGAAATTATAGGTATGTCTTTATGTAATCATCTTGCTGAAAATTATAGGGTTTCTCTACCTTGTGTAAAGAAATGTTTTACCAGAAGTGTTTCTCCACCTTCCCTTTGGTAGTATAGTCACAGTTTTACACTGGCAACATGATTCAGAATCGAGGTAATTATGGTATAAATTTAGGTTAAAAATATAAATTCACTTGAGGTCTTTGGAAAGTGAAGTAAAAAGAAACATTTATGAAATTTAAAGCCTTCAAACCTCTCTTTCACTTGGTGGCCTGTCTTTAGAATTTGAAAGTAATTTTTTTTTCAGGTTAGTATTGTGATTTGGCATCATACTTTCTGGATGCTAATTGTTCTCTCACAGCTGGTATGCCAGGGCACTTGTGTGTGTTTCAATCTAAAATATTTTACACTATGGAAATTATGAAATAACTGGGCGTTTGTCATTTAGAATATAGTTTTTAAAGTGTTCTGGCAAAGTAACCACTTAAAAAAACTACATATTTAGTCTGTGCCAGCAGAACGGCACAGTAACACATTTTGGTCTCTTCTGTCCTTTTTTGTAATCTCATCACCACACATTTCTCATTACTGAACACTTTCTATATTAGCACTGTATAAATAATTGTGTAAGGTAATAAAGGCAAACTTATAGAGCAAGTTCTTTAACCCACATGGAGAACAAGACGTTTTAGTATGAGAAGAAGTAACGTAAGCTCTTCTTTTCAAGCCTTTTTTAAGTCTCCCTGAAGCCCTTTGAACAGCCTCCTCGAATTTTGGTAGTGTCCATGTTGTCAGTCCCATCAAGGAACCACAAAGCACTGCACTTCCCAGTTTCCCATGTCTGCAGAGAGAAAACATGTAGCTTAATTTTCACCAGTGAATTTCATACACAGTGGGCTTTGAGTCAAAAATGAGCTACCTGAGGAAGCAGGTGTTGGGGGTGGTGGTGGCTGCTGCCTGACTGTGGCCTCGTTTGGGGACTTGTTTGGCGGTGTCTTTGTCTCTGCCTGGGCACGTGGTGTGATTCTCAGAATTGCTGTTAGAAATTCAGGCTGGATTTCTCTCTAGCAGACGAGCAATTCTGTGAGTTCTAAACATCTCTTATAATGTCTATTCCTTTCAAAACTAATTAGAGTGAATTCTGTACATGTGCATATAGAGCAATCCAAACACTCTAAAAACTAAAAAAAGAACTAATTAGAAGTTGGGGATCAAGGCTTTAGGCCAGAGCCAAAGTGCTGAGATAAAATTTAAAGCAAGTTCCTAACCAGGAGGATGAGATGAAGCCTCTGGATTCCTATGTGTAGATCCACTTTCTGGCCACATAGCAGTATAATTTTTCCTCACTTGCTCTAACGTGTCCCCACACAACTGTATGTTTCACTGAGGTCTTCAAACTATTGATCCACAGTCGTCTGACTTTCTATCCTCACTTGTCTCCTTATTCAGGTTTGATTCCATAGTCCCTCATCATATTCATGCTTTTGAAAACATTATTGATTTTTTTGCCCCTTTTTTCTCCACCACTGCACAAAACAAATAAACCCAGTTGTTCATCTGCTTCATGTCTAAATGTGCAGTGAAGAATTTCCAGAGAAAATGATCATAACCTTACTGATATTTATTACTTTATATTTATAATCTCTAATCTCAAATGGGACAGAAGCCATCTTTGTTCTTGTATTAAACTTAACACAATTGACCTTGTTCAAACCCATCAAACATGGGTTTGAACTGAGTAAGTCCACTTATACACAGAGATTTTCAGTAACAGTTATACTGAGTGTGTCTGCCTCTCCTGCCT
>NW_012133859.1:373236-373756 GCF_000956105.1 Propithecus coquereli | reverse complement strand
TTATCTGCCTAGTAACTCATTCCATGCTTTAAGAAACATTCAGATTTCTATTTTTAGTTATATAAAATTTATCTGGTTTTATCATAATTTCAAATTATAAAATATACATCAATAATTTATTATATTCTGAACAGTGATTATATTGTTTGTATTTCATGAAGATATATATGTATATATATAGATGATACACCTATATAGAAGATATCTATTCTATGTGTGTGTGTATGTGTATACCTATATATAGCCAATTTATTTGGATAAGTTTGAGTCATAGATCATTTTGCACCTTAATTCAGTTTCTTTCTTTTCTTGTTATTTCTACTATACTGGAAATTCTTAACTTAAAAATTTTTAGTCTTTATTTCCTTCACATAGAGCTAGATTTTCAGATAGCATAGGCTTGGGATAATGAATAGATTGCTCAGTGAATATTACTTTTAAATTTCCATTAGGCATTAAAGCAATGAGTAATCATGATCTAAGTTTAGTAGGTTAAAGATTTCATGGAGAAATTAGCCAA
>NW_012133859.1:372226-373186 GCF_000956105.1 Propithecus coquereli | reverse complement strand
TACAAATGTTTTTGTTGCATGAATACCTTTTATAATGATTAAGTCAGAGCTTTTAGCGTGCCCATTGCCTGAGTTGTGTTCATTGTACCAGATAGGTAGGTTTTAACCCCTCCTTTCCTTCCCCCTCACCCCCTCTTGATTTCCAATGACCTTTACATCTCTTTCTGCCTGTGTGTGCTCATTGATTAGCTCTTAATTATTAGAGAGTACATGTGGTGTTTGTTTATCCTGTGATACTTCACTTAGGATAATGGTCTCTAGTTCCATCCAAGTTGCTGCAAAAGACATTATTTTATTCCTTTTTGTTTCTTTTTCAAAACATGAACCATGTGGTTTCTCTTTCTTTTTTTCCCTCTCTTCCTCTCTTCTCCCATCCCTTTCTCCTCCCTTCCTCCGCCATTTCTTCTTTCCTTGCTCCCTCCCTCCCTTCCTTTTTATTCCTTTGTCCTTTCTTTCATGACCTTAACTCCTTCTTTTAGGTAGTCTTCACATCTCATTGAGGTCTCTCCCTCCATTGTATGCACAGGTAGAGTTATAGACTCTATTTTGGAAAATAAGATTTTGTGTAGTAACAATTTCCATAAAACCTCGTTGATAAGGTATACATCTCTGGCATTGCTGCTTAAATTTTTGTGTTTGTGCTTTATGTCTTCGATTAAATTTGTGGTTGGTGATTTTTAAATCAAACATCCAAATTATTTACGACCTTCATCAGAAGTCATTTTTGTATTTCTTGTAA
Organism: Propithecus coquereli; assembly: GCF_000956105.1. Lineage (NCBI taxonomy): Eukaryota > Metazoa > Chordata > Mammalia > Primates > Indriidae > Propithecus > Propithecus coquereli. Next base: position 372,447 of record NW_012133859.1, on the reverse strand, counting down.
CACCTAGGACTATATTTTACAGGCTATAGTAGTTCAATAAGTATGCATTAATTTGATTTGCTGGTATATGTGCTATAATAAAACAATCTTACATCTCTGTTCATAAAACCTACTTATGTTGTTTTAAATGGTCTGTTTCCAGGGATATTCGTTCTTTTATAAAATATTTCTGATAAATTGGCCAAAGTTGTAAATCTTAGAAACTATTAGATACTCATTAA
>NW_012133859.1:359481-366251 GCF_000956105.1 Propithecus coquereli | reverse complement strand
TCTGTCTCAAAAAAAAAAAAAAAAAAATTTGTGGAGAAGGAATGTAACAATTAGCCAATAAGCAAATGAAATGCAATGCAATGCACTCATTATCAGTCCCTGGGCATGAATACCTCAGATTTAACTTGCCTAAGATTCCTTTGGTAAGAGGTTTTCTTTCTGGTTTCAGAGTTCATATATTCCCATCTGTGAAGTATAGTGTAATTTTCATTTTCTATCCAACTTTCGATTCAGTTGTATTTTTCCCTTCTTGTTAAACAAATCAATACTTCTTTGGATGTACAGTATGGATCTTCTGGTCATCTGTTGTCAGTGACCTACATTTCAGATGGTTGGTGTCTTAACCCAACACAGGTTGATTGAATGAAGTAATATTTTTCTTCCATATAATGAGTTTTATAATAAGACTTACTGTCCTGCCATATGGTGCCTGTCTCCTTACAATATCCTATGCATTTTGTTCAATAACTAGTTATTGACTCAAATTGGAGATTTTTACTGTGATCTGCCTTTATAAACAAGCAGTCACTGTGTCTTATAACTTTGCGAAGCTCTTTCCTCCAAATATATTTTTTTCCTTGCTGATCATGGGTCTTGAAGGTTTCATGGGACTGTTCTCAAACTGCAAAAACAGAAGTTCTTTAAATCTGCATCAACTAATATCCTTTAGCAGATCTACATAAGGGCAAAATTTGGCATTTCCTTTAAATCCTATTTGTCCAGCTTTGTTGAGAGAGAGGATCAAAAACAAGCTTCTACAATATTTAACTGTGTCAAGACAGCTTTGGGACAAAGGAATTGATACGGCCTAGTTACAAGAGCCTTTAAGTGGGCTGAATGGGCTCAACCATGATGCAATAATTAATCATCGTCAAAGTTGGAGAAGATTTCCTGGAATTAGCTGAGAACTATATCCTGTTGTGGTATGCCAGTCAGATTTTGCTTCAGGAGTTAGGCATTCATTCTCACAACTGCTTTTCTTTTCTGTCTTGTTTTGTCTGCTCACTGTTCACAGCTGAGTTTCTCTCGAGGCACTGCCCTTGCCTGAAGGAAGCTGCTCTGCCTAATTTTATGGCTGCTTCTTGAGGGCGACCTGTAGTTAATGAATTGATGTAGGCACAAAATGATATGGCTTCCTTGCCTCAATTTAAACAAGTTAGGGTCTTCCTAGCTCCAGATCTCCCTGGAATCTCCAGTTGAGGCCTCCACTGAAATTTCATTACAGTTCAATCTTTCTACCTGCCTAGTCCTTTTCTCCCTACCCCTCCTCCTGAATAAACCACATGTATGAAACTTCAGAGGCTCCATGTATGTGCTTCCTGGGAATCTTATTTATGACAGCTGATGCCGACTGTTGTCATAGGAAGCTGACTCTGAAATGGGTTTACCCAGTAGAGTGGCAGGACAAAGCTTGTCACTTGTGGAAGAGGGAGCATTGATTAGCCACAACGTGTGACTCTGGGATGGACATTCAGCTTTCATGGGGGCTGACCTGGGATGGGATCCCAGTGGAGGGAAGGTGCTGGTGTGCACTGTATGTCAGGTGTTTGATGGGTTAGGAGGAGGTGGTGATTGTAAGGAAGGGGATGACTATTTCTGGGGTCATCAATGAATTAAAGAAATTCAATCAAACGCTGAAGGCAAATGATTCCAAAACAAGTGAAAGCATGAAGGACAGAGAGCTGTTGTTGTAGCACACAGAGAGACTCTAAACTCCTGCAGCTAAAGGACAGAAAGAGATGAGGATCTGGCTTAGGTCTCATTTATGAGTATGACAGAACTCCAGAGAGGGTTGACTCCTCAACACTTGCAGATCTGGTATGCCACGGTCAGGACACCATGAAGAGGTGAGATCCTTATACTTGAAATAGGAACATCTCAAAGCTTTGAGTCCATAGATTCCCCTGAATCTTTTAGTCTTGCAGAAATAGCCCACTCTTTCCTGTGAGAGGATAGCTCTTCCCTTTCCTTGAGACATTGCAGAAGCCTCTGCCTTGTAAGACACATAGACCTCTCTCAGGATCTAATTCTACCTCTCCTCCTGACCTACTGGAGAAAGTGCTGGGCCTTCAAAAGGAGGAAAGAGACTGTATGGCACATTGCTGCAGGGCCCAACAGACATGTTCTAGCAGGAGCAGAAAGAGTGAATATAGGTCCAGATATTGAGGGCTATATCAAGAGGGGTAAAATAAAAAGTTGGATAAGGAAGAGCTGTAGCTGTGCTCCCTGCTAGCAATTGAGATAATAGGATCTTCAAATAATGGAGGCTATCTGGCAGTCCTCATCCACCAGTTGCAAGGAAAGTGCTCTAGTTTTAATATTGTTCTCTTCAAAACTTATGTTGAAGTTTAAGTACTATGTATCAAAATATTCCTCTGTACTCCATAAATATGTATCCTTTTACATGTTAATTAAATATAATTTTTTTTTGAAAGAAGGATGGCCTGATGCAAGAATATATTTGAGTAAGGGCACAACGAGCATGGTTTGGATGGTTAGTAAGTGGCTGGGTATGAAAATATTGGAAGATTAAGGACAAGGAGATCAATGACAGAATTGACATACATGGTTAACACATAGAAGTGGGTACAAAGTGTGCAGACTTTTACATGACATGTAAATATACAACAGCATCTACCATGAAAGATGCACTAATAAAATCAAGTAGACAGGATGACCAGTTATGTCAGCTGCCTATACCATTGGCCACTCTACTGCTGGCTTATGGGCACATAAATTGAATGGCCATGGTGGCCCAAATGGCCATGGTTGCAGAGATGCAGGCTATACCCTGAATTAGCATATACTCTCACTCACCAAGGTGAATTATCTGCTGCTGCTGCTAAGAGTCCAGACTTCCCAGAAACAGAGTAAAATTGAGGTCCTGATATAGCACTATCCCTCAAGGAGACCAACCATCATTCTGGTAGTGAGGTGATTATATTGGTCTCCTTCCACAATGGAATGGTGAATTATTCGTCATGACTGGAGTAAGCACCTACACTCGGTGCAGTTTGCCTTCCCATGCATATGGTCTCAGCCATCCTTATTGTCAAGATTACAGATGTCTCTTCAACTGTCATGAAATCCCATGCGACACTGCACCAGATCAAGTGACACACTTTACAGCAATGAAGGAAGTAGGCACATGACCAAGAGATCCACTGCTTATATTATCTACCACACAGCCCAGAAACTGCTGGCAGGAAAGAATGGCAGCTGCATCTCTGTCATTGAGACAAATATACTCCACATTACCAGGAATACTATGCACACAAAATCAATGAGCATGTCACGATATATTATGCCCCAAATCTGAAGTATATGTAGACACCCATAAACCAGGAGATAGAAGTAGAATTGGCCCTGCTGTGAACTGTTTTTGTTCCCTCCCCCTCACAAAAAAGAAAATCATATATTGAAGCCCTAGCCCCCCAATGTGATGGATTTGGAGACAGGCCCTCTACAGAAATAATTAAAGGTAAATGAGGTCATATGTGAGAGCTTTAATCTGACAGTATTAGCATCCTTATAAGAAGAGACACCTGAGAGTTCTCTTTCTTTGCCATTTCAGGACACAGAAAGAAGGTGGCCATTTGCAAGCCACAAAGAGAACCCTCACCAGAAACTGAACTCTGCCAGATTGTTGATTTTGGACTTTCCAGCCTTCAGAAATATGAGGAAATAATTTTCTGTTTTTTTAAACCATCTAGTCTATGGCGTTTTGTTATGGAAAACTGAGCAGACTAATATGGGCCCCAAGAACTCATTCCCAGTGTCACACTTGGAAATTTGTTATTGTTGTCCTAAAACTCTTCAGTTCTAAAGGTCCTAATTCTGAGGGGCAGATGCTACCATTTGGGGATTCGATGGGAGTCCTACCTGAACTTAAAGCTGTGGCTTCTACCTGACTACTTTTGGGTCCTTGTCCCAAGACACTAGCGTACAAGAAAAGGAGGCTGCTTCCTGGAAGGGATAATTGAGGAAAAGCTACTATTTTTCCATGGGGACAGGGAAGAAAATCTTTTAGCACCCAGGTGACCCACTGGTGTGTTCAATTTTGATTGTATATGGATTAAACTAATAGCTACACTTAGAGAAGGGCAAAGTGGACAGGAAAACAAAACGCTTAGAAATGAGAATCTAGTTCACCACACAAGATTAGTCCTGAAGGCCAGTCAATGTTCTAGACTAAGATGCGGGAAATGTAACAAGGGTAGCAGAGATTATGAATATCCATTGTGGCCTTAAGACTAGCCGCAGTGGCAGTGGATAGAGTTGACCTGCTAACCTTCCTTATGTAAGTTCTTGTAGGGAAAGAGACTGACTAGAATCGCAGGGAGGCTGTTTCCAGATGGATGGGACTCACTATGGGGGCTAGAGTGGATACCATGGTGTGCTGTCTGGAGCCCCCTTTATAATGGAGCAACTCATGGTCCCACCTGCAAGGAGCATTGCCTCCGATGGTTAAAGGTTAAGTCCTTTTCTGGGAATTAACCTTATTCAAAGAAGCTGCTTTAGCTAAGGGGGCAGCCTGAGTCCAAAGACAGGTCAATGGAATGAGCATACAAATGTCCAGTCCTCTTGTCTCAACAGGGAAAATTCTGAAGGGCCTTCCAGATCCAGATCTCCAAATAGACCACCCGAAGACTTCACTGCAACTGCGTCACAACTCAGTTTCTCCATCTGCCAATCCTGCTTTCCTCATCCATCCATTACAGGTGTTCTTCAAGAGGCTACTTCCCAATAAACCTTCCATGCACAAATCTCAGCATTTCAGGACCTCTTTCCTGGGGAATGTGACCTACAGCACACCTAAGGTAGAAACTGGTGTTGTGAGGAGAGTCCAAACATCAGGGGCTGAGAGAGACCCAGTGTGGCATCTGGGACAAGAGGTATAGAGGTATCTGAGTCTGGCTCAGGGAGGGGCATTGACTGCAGGTCTGCTTTGATTTTGTTCTACACATCCTTATTCTGGGGGCCAGGCTAATGAAGCTCTCTTTCTCCGAGACATTGACTTCCTTGTGTTGGACAGAAAGAAGGGCATGGAGAACTATAACTAGTCCTTCTGGATTCTCCCCAGAAAGAATGACTGTTACTTGCACTCAGATGTCCTTGTCCAAAACATGGTATGTGACCGTGCTTGAGTTTAACACAGTGGTGATCCCTTGGGGAGTGGTGCCATGAGGTGGGGTGCTGGAGATGTGTGGGCAGCAGTAGAGCTTCCTGCAGAGACTAAAGCAGGCAAGCAAGACAAAGTATGTGAGAGAGAATTTAAGCCAAAGGGAAGAGAGGACTTCAGGGAAAGGCAGACACTATGGACAATGTGAGGGCTGTTGATGCCAGGTCAGAGTTTACGTTTTCAAACTATGTAGTAAGCAGTATATGTGTTGGCTTTGAGAGCAAAAAGCATAAACTCTGCAGCCTTGGGCAAATTCTTTAATATTTTGCAGCCTCAAAAAGAGATAACAGACTTTACCATGTAGTATTTTTGGAAAGATTGAATGACATAAGGTTGATAAAATGATTAGAAAAATGGGTAACATCTAAAATATGCTCAACGGATGTTAGCTGTTATTAGGCATGGGCAGTAAAGGTGAATTTTGCTAAGTCTCAGAGTACTGTGTTAAAGTTGATTCAATAATTTTAACTGAAATTATATTTGTTATTGAAGACGAGAAGTAGGACTGAATTATAGTGGGTCAAGTAGAGTCGGTTATTGGAAGAAAAAGAATGCAGAGGAAGGAATGTGTGAGACTGATATGATCCCTGGAGTATTCTGGTCCTTTCTTATAGAAGTTAACCTTTTCAGCTTTATAGTATAGGTACATTTTATTCATTAGTTTATGTTGTATGCGTGTACATTTTTCCTTGCTGAACTCAGGTACTGTGCCTTATTATCTTTATTTTCTATACAGTATGACACTCAGTGTAGACATAGACGTATCAAATATTGTCATTCCTGTTTTCTTTGTTCTAAGTCAGTTCTCTGCTTGAAAATCATCAATGGTGTCTTGAATTTTAGTTTCCTTCACCTGGTAATCAATGCCATTTATAATATGGTTCTGATCTGATTTTCCAGATTTATTTCCTACTCACCACTTCATGCAATATCTAACCCAGCCAAACTAAACTATTTTCTGCATTTGTTGATTTCCTTGAGTCCTCATTTTAACATATCTCTTGGTTTTCCTCCCCATCTATGGTTGTCAGCCAGCTCTTCCTACACTCTTCCTGCCAGCACCCAGGAAACTATTCTGCTCCACTGAAATGAGTCTGGATGCTCAGACCGGTTGGCTCCCACCATGTAGCGATTGGCTTATGCCTATGCATAGGCTCCTTGCCTGTGTGTGTCTGAGGATAGGGATGGATGGCAGCTTGCACCAGGGATAGGTGGTAGCATGCCATGGATTAGGTCACTGTGCTAACATTGTGGCTCTAGGTATGAGTTCAGGGTCAGAAAGATAATTCTATCATCTTTCTAACATGAGTTTTCCTGGAGGAATATGTAATGTGATCATGCTATGGGTAACTGCATGAATGAAACTAACGTTTTGCACTTGGGCTAAGTTATGAGTGAATGTTTAAAGTATTTTTTTAGGCAGACAGTGTTGTTGTGTAAGTACATAGTTATCATTTTATACATATAATTTATTTGGGTCAGAGGACACATTCTGCAGCTGCTTGACAGGAGAAAGAATAGAATGAATTGAGTCGAAAATGTGTTCTTTTCCTCAGTCTTTAACAACTGTGATTTAATCTAACAAACT
>NW_012133859.1:357407-358546 GCF_000956105.1 Propithecus coquereli | reverse complement strand
TACTGCCCAGGAGAAACTCATGAAAACTAAGGGTAGCAGGTGAGTTAACCTCCCACATGTTGAGAGGCAGAATCAGACAAGGGCCCCGGAGCAAAACTTCTCCATCCTTGCCCTATCACTCTCCTCTGGCATTTGTTCCTTTGTCTGTCTCCACAGATCAGCTTTCTCTTTTCTTCAGTGCCATCATGCCTGAGAGTTATGCCACCATTAGCCTTGGTAGCATGTGGCTGTCTCAGCCCTGAAATTCACCTCAGCTGCCAGCTTTAGTCACTATAATGTACTCTGGTGCCACCAATTAATATTGTAACAAGAATAACGAGAATTTGACTGGCTATGTCAGGTCAGGTATATACTATGGTTCCAATCAGACATGACAAAAATGGATGGGATTCCCTGTCCACAGGGCTCACCTTTGGTTGGGGAAGTAGTATTCTGTCTGAGTCTATTTTGTGTTGCTCCAGGAGAATATCTGAGATTGGGCAATTTATTAAAAAATGAGGTTTATTTAGCTCATAGTTCTACAAGCTGAGATGTTCATGGGCATTGCCCTGGCTTCTGGCAAGGGCTTTTATGCTATGTCGCAACAGGACAGAGAAGGTCAAAGAGGAATTGGACACCTGCGAAGAGAGGAAAACCTTGAAGGGTATCCTGGCTTTATAACAACCCACTCTGGTGAAAAGTATCCATTCCTGCAAGAAATAATCAAGTCTCAGAAGAGTAAGAACTTGTTCACTACACCAAGAACTGCACCTAGCCCTTCACGGGGGATCTACCCCCAGAACCCAAACCCTTCCCTCTACCTCCCACCTCCCAACACCACCATACTGGGAATCAAATTTCAACATGAGTGTTGGAGGGGACAAGCAAACCATACCCAAACCGTAGCATGTTCTCAGAAAAGAGAAATACGGACTGGAAAGACATCCTAAGAATTATGTGACATGACTCTCTTCCTTCATTCAACAAGCATTTGTCTGGGATGCATCCTGCGAGCCAGGTTGTGGGGGTGAACAGGACAGTCAATATCCCAGACTTCATTGAGCTTGCATTCTAACCTACCAGGCACCAAGATGGAAGCTGAGTACCTGTGTCAACAGAATACATTCTCTCTGATTTCGAGGAGTTTACAGTTTAGTGAC
>NW_012133859.1:354839-356185 GCF_000956105.1 Propithecus coquereli | reverse complement strand
CTTCTTAAATTCCTTCAACATCTCCTGTAAAGAATCAGAGCCAAATATGGAGTTAATGCCACACACCTACTGGGGAAATATTTTATACTTAATGATCTAATATCTTATTTTTTGGATTATGTTTTATAACTGTCAATTTGAAAGCATTTATATATTAGTAAAAGACCTAACTTTAGATCTTCAGATTTCCTGTTCTCATAGCAGTGCAGAAAGTTTTAGAACAGATGATTTGGGTTGAAGAATTCTTAATAGACTACCTTTTCTTTTTCTTTTTCCTGGAAACATTACTGGTCTCCTCTCAAAAGAAGAGGCTGCTCTATAGCCTTCCCAAGCACTGAGATCCATGACATTCTTTCATCTTCCCTGTGGGCCTGAACAGTTTTTCTGGGTAAAATTTTATACATGTCGTAATAAGAGGATAGTGCTATGGGAAAATAAGGTTCAGAGGCAATGGAATGTGTATCACAGAATTAACTGTCAGACATAGCGAATATACAGAGAAACTGTGCAAAAGAATCATGAGCTCATGGATATGTTTGAAGTCCAGCTTCAAGTTTTGAGAGAGCCTCCAATGGGTTATGTCTTTGAAAGGTTTCTGCTGAGAACCAATCCAGCCAGATGAAAGTAAAGAATCCATGTTCAGACTAAGATAATTTTCCCTTCCCTTCCCTTTTGCTGCACAGCCTGTAGAGAGCTGTTAGTGTAACAGCAAAAATCCAAATGATGTATCAAATATTAATAAGAAATGTGCTCAACACAAAGGGCTTGGCTATCTGAATCAGGTCACATTTTTATCAGTTTGATTTCTCACCTAGAGACCTAGAGAAATCTCTTCATTTAAGGTTTCACAAATAGATTTCTAGCTTGATGGTCTGCCATTCTCTTTTTGCAGATACACATACCACACCCACACAGACACACATACACAAACACCATGTACACACACACACAAACAGGCATACACACACAACACACACATATATTAATATATGTGCATATCCCATAAATGTGCACACAACCCCCACATTTGTGCCCACATACACACACATTCTGCAATTATACTGATTTATATATCAAAACTGAAGTCTTACTACTACAAAAGTCAGCATCTTTTATGCACTAGGTAACCAGATAAAGCTCAAATTCCACAGATACCCCACAGTATGTTACCAAAAATCTTACGGAAAGCTACATTTTATACACAATGCCAGTATATCTCTCTTAGCCCTTGACACACGTAACGGTGCAAGTATGTTATTAATACTTTCCACGGGCTTGGACTCTGTATGGAACAGTGGTTTTAACACAGTCCTCCCTGGTGAATTTTGTCAGCAGACATTCTCCCA
>NW_012133859.1:351897-353229 GCF_000956105.1 Propithecus coquereli | reverse complement strand
AGGCAGATCCCTTGAGTCCAGGAGTTTGAGGTTGCTGTGAGCTAGGATCATGCCACTGCCCTCATGCTCGGGCAACAAAGCGAGACCCTATCTCAAAAACAAAACAAAACAAAACAAAAACCAAAAACTCTACTTACCAAAACTTACGACATAGGGTGTGCATTTTCTCCCTTGTTATATTATTATCGTGGGTTTTGTTTGTGTTTTTATCCTGAGTGCATGTCCTTTCCATTTAATAAAGCTGGCGCATTGCTAAATTTAATTATGATTTTCTTATAAGAATTTGAAATTGTGTTTTTCTTCTGGTCCTTAGGCTCTTTACTGTTTTATTAAATAGACTTTGTGAGAGGATTGTCTTCCAGGCACCTTTCTGAAACTCAGAGTTCTTAGGAGCCTACATTACCATGCCGTGGTGGGAACCCGGGACCACACCAGGCTGACAGCTCGGATATGCAGAAGTCTTCCCCGGCAAGCAGAGCCTGAGTATTGGCCGCCTACCACCGGGCAAAGAGATCTTAAATCCCGAATCTTAACCTGCTTATTTACTCATTTTCAAATGATGCAACCTGTAAGTAACAATTTCTGATCATTAATTACTTTGATTCTGGTGTGAATTTCATGACTAATTTCACCTCAAAAGGAGCCCTTGCATTCTGTGCCACGGTTATTTTGCTCCATGGTCGGCCGTGGGCCGTGCCCAGGCTGTTGCAGGAGTTCTGATTGGCTGGAGAGCGAGGAAAGTCATCTGCTGCCCAGGGAGATGCTCTTCTATTAAATTCAGCTGCTGGGGTTCTTGCCAGCACTACACATACAGATAGTGTTCCAAATTAACTCCTCAGCCAACAATTCAGTAAAATAATAAATGTTTTAAATCATTAGCTTAAAATAACCTCTGCAGCTGTTTGCACTTGGTGCTATGCCTTCCAAGGAACATATTCTGTATTTAATGTCCTGTGATATAAGTCACTTAAGGGAAAATATCGCATAGCTTTTTAATTCCCATTTTCTTATGCTTTCCACCTATTTTGTCTCTATTAACCCTGTTATGGTAGTAGAAATTTTTTTTGTTTTTAAATATATAGTCGGAATTATAAAATCTTACCTTCTTTCCTTTCCGTTTATATTCTTTTTTGTTCTACAGGCTGGAGTACAGTGGCACCATCACAGCTCACTGTAAACTCCTGGGCTCAAGCTTGAGGCTCCTGCCTCAGCCTCCGGAAATAGCTGGGACTACAGGTACAGGATATTACCCTGGTTACTTTTTTGGGGGGAGGGGGGAGGGTCTCACCATATTGTCCAGGCTGGTCCCTAATACCTGGCCTCAAGTAATCC
>NW_012133859.1:351121-351847 GCF_000956105.1 Propithecus coquereli | reverse complement strand
CACAAATGCAAAAAGCACTTGGAGAAAACACAAATTTCAGTAGGTTGAGGTTGCCTAAGAAAACATCACAGGGCATGTGAAACTTTATCTGGGATTTGTATTTGAACAGAATTTCAATATGAATATAATTTTAGGTTGTACAATTCATAATCTTCTCTAGTGAACCATTAAGAAATGGTATTTTTTCTACTAGTACTAACTGGAAATACATTAATCATGAATAAATGTGAATTATAAAAACCAAGATGAGAAATGGATGACAAATATAGCAGATGTAGGATAACAGGCATTTGTGCTATTCTGGTTCGTTAAAGATTCATCCCAAAGAGATTTACTGATGGATACAGGTGGTTGACAAAAGGAAGATGATGGGGAATATTGTCACAGGTCAGTGCAAACAGCCACCTATAGGGGAGGAAGTAAATATTATTTTCCCACTACACTAGTTGACTACAGGATGTGGATATTAGGCAGCATGAGCGTGAGATCTAGTAAGGCAGGTAGTATTTGAAGACTTCCAGAGAAAATGTATGAGATCAAAGGTTTAAACAAAGCAGGAGAATTGGGGCACTAGGAACGCAGAATTCTTATTTGCAAACAACTCAAATGTGATGATGCATTGAAAACAAAGTTCACAAGAATTTCCTTAGTCTTTCTAAAGCTTTGTTTAATAAAAGGCTGATTCTCAAAGCATAAAATTAAGCACAAATCTCATCAAGATGGAAG
>NW_012133859.1:336867-338951 GCF_000956105.1 Propithecus coquereli | reverse complement strand
GTTTATATTCTTTTTTGTTCTACAGGCTGGAGTACAGTGGCACCATCACAGCTCACTGTAAACTCCTGGGCTCAAGCTTGAGGCTCCTGCCTCAGCCTCCGGAAATAGCTGGGACTACAGGTACAGGATATTACCCTGGTTACTTTTTTGGGGGGAGGGGGGAGGGTCTCACCATATTGTCCAGGCTGGTCCCTAATACCTGGCCTCAAGTAATCCTCCCCCTCAGCCTCCCAAAATGCTGGGATTACAGGCGTGAGCCACTGTACCTGGGCCATTTATACGTCTTATCTGGGAAAATTTATCCCTAAATTTTTCTCCAACTCATTATCTGACCTCAACTCTTTCCTTTTGCTCAAGAACATAATTGAACAAATTCTCACATATTCTCCCAGAACTGATACAGTGACCATTGTGTGAAATAAACCTAGATATTTTGAACCAGTTAGTAAATATACAATAAATAATTCTATAGCCCTGTTTTCCACACAATGAACCTGGTGGACTATGGTCTCATGTTTATTTGTATTCATTTATTTTTTTCAGTTTTTCTCAGCATAAATTCAAGCACTTCTATACACTTTATACAAAAGAGTTCAAGTTAAAAAATAAATCAAGTGACCATAACAGAAGGAGATAGAATTAAGATGTGAAAGAATTGTGAAGTATCCGCACCATAATTTTTTAAATACTGATGAAATTCTTTAGTGAATTTTGCCTGTTGTTGAAGCTAGAGTGAAAAATAATGCTAATTAGAGTCTTTTGCTTATTCTAGACATTTAATCCTATCCATACAGGTCTTAAAAATGTTTAGCAATAATATAAACTCTATAATATAACCCGGAGAACTAAGTGACAATGTATGATAGGCTGTTAATATCAAAATTAGATCCACATTCTATGGTCCAGGTAACAAATAATAAAATTACCTTAGGAAATCAACGATCTCCTAAGGTAATGTTCATACCATCAGCATGATAGTATATTGAACAATTCTGATAAAAACTTAATCTTTAAATTTTTCTTTATGGAACTAGTCTTTGGAAACATCTTATATTTTGACAAAAATAGAAATAAAATTGTACAAAGCAATGAAATAAGATGTAAAGAAAACTTCACTTTACAAAATAATATCTTATCAATTTATGACTCAGCTTTAATTTGAGGCTTCCCTCTGTTCTCTGTACTATTCTGGAGAGTAAGACCGAGTGAATCTTGAGTGCACATCTTTTAAAAATTCTATGTGACAAAATGGGAAGTACACACTAAGTGCATTTGCTGCAAAATGAAATAAGATATTTCTTTTGAGTAGAAGCACATAAACAATTGTTTTAATTATACTAGCTTCTTTTTTCATGGGACACACTTTTTATTTTAAAAAGTGACTGACAGACACACAAATTATTCAGAATTGGGTCTTTGAAAGACATGTTTTAGAAATTATCAGTGCAATGACACTGTCACTTCAAAGATAACTGACAGTATTTGTTGCCAATGATTATATTGGAAATTTCAAGTGAAAATTCGAATTCTTGAAAACTTGTATCCGTCATTATGAGTTTGAGAAATTCACGATTCTAAAGACTTTTCTTATAGGATCATTGATGATATTAACAAATGTGATGTCTTGATATCATAAAATAAAATGTCAACATTTCCATGATCTGCGTAATTCAGTGAGACAATATATACTGAAGTGACCAACACATGATGTTATAAAATAATGTATTGGTAAATGATCCATTCGGAGTTCAAGAAAACAAATTTTAATGCAACAAGGTACAAAAAGTACATTGATACTACTTCAGATTCTATATTGCAGCTAACCTTTAAGAAAACACCACTTGTCCAGTTGTCAAACTTTGTTGCAGAAGCAAAGAACAATATCTGTAATTTATCTAGAAATTCATTTTAAACACTCCTCTCCTTTCCAACTACATATATGTGAGAGACAATAGATCAAATGTACAATCAGAGATGGTAGTAAGTAACCCTGCTGAGGTCTATTAAATAAGACATCGTGAACAAAATGTGCAAAACTGCAATATAACTCCACCCTTCTTTTTCTTTTTTTTTTTTTTGAGAGG
>NW_012133859.1:334736-336817 GCF_000956105.1 Propithecus coquereli | reverse complement strand
TTTTTCTCTTTTTATCTGGAGAATAAGGTCCCCCAAATAAAAATGTCTTCAATAATCTGATCATTTTCAACTCTCTAGTTTTACTCCACACTCTTCTCTCTCTGCTGGCTTCTTTGCCATTTCCTGTCTTGAGTGAAGGGTAGAGTCAATGGCCACTGAAGAGTAAAAGGTTTTATTATACAAAGTTATAGCCAATTATTGGAAAGAAATTGGGGAAAAATAACAAAGAAACTCATGAAAGCCCTTCAAATTCTGGTTCTTGGAATTACTTAACTGCACACTGGGCATGGACAAAAAGGTCATTTTGTTCCTTTTCCCATAGTCTCTATTCTCTTAGTAGAATGCACTGGTGAAAGAGCATTATCAAAAATAACTCAAAATTAATGAGTACCATATCGTATTTTGATATCCCACTCATAAGTTGCCAAAATTGCCTTTGAGGAAGCTTGCCACTTGTTCTCCCTGGAACATTATCAACTGGAAGCCACTGCACAGGCACCTTCATCCCTGGGCGTTGACACAAAGACAGGACTTGGGAAGAGCCCAGCTGCTGAGAGGAAGTCAAAGAGAAAGCCATAATTGAAAGAAGCTTCTGGGATGTGTTGAGACCCAGAGGTGACAGAGCACAAAATAACAGTAATGTGAGGTGAATAGAGGAAGGTCATCAAAAGAGAGGAAGATAAACATAACTGCACAAATTGTGGGGTAAAGACACAGAGATGGGTGTTAATTGAAAAGCCATAATAGATCTCAAAATCCATGCAGTTAATTACATTTCTTCCACTTTTCTTTGTCCTTATCTTTCTTCTTCTCATCTCTTTCTTGTTTTATTTACCTTATGAATACATCCTGACCATACAATGTGGAAAAAACTTTGTTTGCTTTTTTTTCTCCTCAGAGGCACTCACTGTAGAGGTGATAGAGAGAAAAGAAATAAATGTAGTCGAATCCAGCGAATTTAGCAACTTAAGAGTATTTTAATCAGCCCCGTTAAGTAAATTGTTAGTTTCTATAGATATAATACATCAGTCTTTAAGATTCCTCTTCTCTTTTTCTTTAAAATGGGATCTGGGCTTTTGGGGAAAGGAGGTGATTTTCCCAAAGTGGAAGGGAGCTTGCGGCAGTGGAGGGTGATGCGTCCGTGAGTCCTCAGGCAATTTTCTTTTTTTTTTTAGATTTTTGCTGATATTTGAAGTATAATCGATCTAATTTCTGGATTTTCTAGATTCTAAGGCTGATATTTATTATTGGTAAAAGACAGGTCTAGTGTGAAATACTTGGGTTACTATATGGGAATATGGTTTTTAAAAATCTCAAAAATATATTTGAACACATATACACTTGTAATAATTACACATGCAGAGAAGGCTTCATGAGAGTTATGTTTCTTGATATTTTTACTGGGCATCTGTGATCCTAATCAGAACGAAGTTACATTTTGTGGGACAGAAGCTGTGTTTTAAAACAAGAACTTGGCCAGGTGCAGTTGCTCACACCTGTCATCCTAGCATTTTGGGAGGGAAAGACAGGAGAATCACTTGAGGTCAAGAGTTCAAGATCAGCCTGAGCAACATAATAAAGACCCCATCTCTTCAAAAATTAGAAAAATTACAAAAATTATCTGGGTGTGGTGGTACATGCCTGTAGTCCCAGCTACTCTGGAGGCTGAGGGAGGCAGATCCCTTGAGTCCAGGAGTTTGAGGTTGCTGTGAGCTAGGATCATGCCACTGCCCTCATGCTCGGGCAACAAAGCGAGACCCTATCTCAAAAACAAAACAAAACAAAACAAAAACCAAAAACTCTACTTACCAAAACTTACGACATAGGGTGTGCATTTTCTCCCTTGTTATATTATTATCGTGGGTTTTGTTTGTGTTTTTATCCTGAGTGCATGTCCTTTCCATTTAATAAAGCTGGCGCATTGCTAAATTTAATTATGATTTTCTTATAAGAATTTGAAATTGTGTTTTTCTTCTGGTCCTTAGGCTCTTTACTGTTTTATTAAATAGACTTTGTGAGAGGATTGTCTTCCAGGCACCTTTCTGAAACTCAGAGTTCTTAGGAGCCTACATTACCATGCC
>NW_012133859.1:321174-322266 GCF_000956105.1 Propithecus coquereli | reverse complement strand
TTCAAACCTTAGTAGCCTGATTCTCAAGCATTCTTCTCCAAAATACATTTTATTGTGATTTTTGAAAAATGTGCACTGCTTTCCAGTCTTATAACTCAATGAAATAATAATATAGATGGATTAGAGTAATTATTTTTTACACGACTATTGCCTAAGAATTAGAAGTTCTAGAATCCTATTTGTAAAGTTGTAAGTACATAGACATATATGATGTACTATAGAATAAATTTTATCTTTATGAAGCTCATCAATTATAGTTTTGCTGCTCAAATTCTAGAGTAATTTTGATTCAGTGTATACTATTTACATACTTTTTAATGAAAATAAACCCTTCCTAGACAAGAGAGCCAATATTCTATTTTAGAAGCTTCATTCCTTGGGTAATTCACCTTCACTGTGCTCTGTTATTTCAAACAAAGAATGAATTGTTGAAAGTGTTGGACCTTTTGTTTTTCTGAGACTTGGAAGTTCATTATAATGGAACGTATCTATCTACTTCTTTTGTCTTCTGTCCACTCCACCTCACTGCATACAGGTCGAGGCATTCTCTTCCCTTAAGGTCTTCCTTTGAAAGTAACACAATAGACATTCCGGAATTGTCCTGCAATGTTGGGTACTTGTGCAATCTGATAAAAATAAAGAAATATTAATTGTTGCTGTGGGTAACATATTAATAAAAATGCATTGATTTAATGATTTATAAGAACTTCCAAATGGAAGCCATGCCCACATGGATTGAGTAAATTAGACTTTCTACTGGGAGATTTTATCTATGCTCATCTAGGCCAGAAATCCCTCTACACACAATTTATAAAGCATTAGATCTGGCTGTGAATAGTTCACACTACATTACATGATAGTCCGTTTTGCTCAACAATATGTTCCCTTTATTTATAAGTCTCTGATTTGCTTCCCTCTGTAAACCTGAGAGTGTTCCTCCAAAGCCTGGGAGTCCTTTGGCTCAAGTTCTTTTTCTCTTGACTGAATTTCAGGGTATATCTGTTCCCAATATACATATACTCATTTTCCATTTTGTCCCCTCCAACTTTAGTTTTCTTCTCTTTGATTACTTTTTCATACTTAACAAATTCC
>NW_012133859.1:320244-321124 GCF_000956105.1 Propithecus coquereli | reverse complement strand
CTTTTGTTGGCGGGATGTCTGATGGCAGGCAGAACGAATGAATTTGTGTCTATATAGAAAGAATTCATTCATCTCAAGGAATGTCTGACTGTGACAAATAAATATTGACTCTCTCTTCCTCATAACATTTCTTTAGAATGGAAAAAAGAAGTCTTGCCTCAAGTCTTTTTTCCCAACATAAGGACAGCTTAATGCATGCACTATGTCTGTAAAGTTGCACAAATGGGACCCTATAAGGGCTGATGTAATTCAAACTGAATGAAATCGTGCTATCTCTTGACTTGATGGTAAATCACACTGAGCAAAATTTTTCTCAGTAGAAAGTACCATTTAAATTCATGAAGAGGCAATTTATCAAACAGCACCTCAATGAAGCTTTCAAGAAAATGTTGAATTCTGTCACCTAAAATATAAAATCTCTAGGTGATTTTTTTCGTCCACATTGTGGCTTGTAATGCAAACACCCCAGCCCTTACCCACAAGTTCCTGGCACATGTATTAAAAGTAAAACCAGTGACTCTCAGGATGTGTACCTCTGTGTAACAGACAGATATGATGACTGTTGGATATTTATTGTTATATATTCACAAAAGCAATAAGTAGGTAAACTTTAGCAGAGCAAAAGTGTTTTTATCAGAACTAAAAATCAAGTTTATTGCTGGTGTTTGAGAGTACTGGAAGAAAGCCTGGCAACACTCCTGGTACATGAGAGTCACCATATAAATAAGAAGCAGCTTAAATTTATCTTTAACGATATCCCCTTGGGTAGTATGGACATTTTAACAGTATTATTTGTTCCAAACCATGAACATATGCTATATTTCCATTTATTTGTGTCTTCTTCAATTTTTTCATCAATGTTTTATAGTTTTCAGTGTTC
>NW_012133859.1:316927-317563 GCF_000956105.1 Propithecus coquereli | reverse complement strand
AAAGCCTTCATTGAAAGAGCTTGACTATTTCTTCCTCAGAAAAGAGTAGAAAAATAATTCAGATAAGACAGTATATATTCTCCAGGTAGATGAGGAATTTCATGTAGAAAACAAAATTTACAAAGAACCGGATGAAATGTGGACCGCTAAAGCCTCGAACGTACTTTGCGCATGATGACGTCTTCCCCTCCCAGGGTCCTCGTGGTGTCTGCAGGCAGCATCCACTGCAGGAAGAACAGAAGTCACACCTGAGTTCACTGGGTAGCTGCGTGAAGTCAGGAAAGCCTGCATTAAACAGAAATATTTGAAATAAATATCTAATGCTATTATTTACTCGAGTGAATGCCTTTGAATTCCTCAGTTCCCCATTTAAGGTCCTCATTGAATCATTCAGCCGACAAATATTTATTTAGCATCTTCTCTGTGCCTAGCACTGGCTCCACTGACTTTTATTTCCAGTCTTACATCCAATCATGCTGGTTCTCATGGTAAGGGCATTCATAGTTCTGAATTTAAGTCTTTTCCAATAGAAAGAAAATGCTCTTTCTGCAAATGCTGCATTATTTTATCTGAAGGGAATCACGTACTCTATCCGCCTGTGTAATGCTCTTTAACTCTTCCCCACGGTGGCCTCTC
>NW_012133859.1:316253-316841 GCF_000956105.1 Propithecus coquereli | reverse complement strand
AGTAGAAAAATAATTCGGAGAAGACAATATATATTCTCCGGGTAAATGAGGAATTTCATTTAGAAAACAAAATTTACAAAGAACCGGATGGAATGTGGACCGCTGAAGCCTCGAACGTACTTTGCGCATGATGACGCCTTCCTCTCCCAGGGTCCTCGTGGTATCTGCAGGCAGCATCCACTGCAGGAAGAGCAGAAGTCACACCTGAGTTCACTGGGTAGCTGCGTGAAGTCAGGAAAGCCTGCATTAACAGAAATATTTGAAATAAATATCTAATGCTATTATTTACTTCAGTGAATGCCTTTGAATTCCTCAGTTCCCCATTTAAGGTCCTCATTGAATCATTCAGCCGACAAATATTTATTTAGCATCTTCTATGTGCCTAGCACTGGCTCCACTGATTTTTATTTCCAGTCTTACATCCAATCATGCTGGTTCTCATGGTAAGGGCCTTCATAGTTCTGAATTTAAGTCTTTTCAAATAGAAAGACAATGTTCTTTCTGCAAATGCTGCATTATTTTATCTGAAGGGAATCACGTACTCTATCCGCCTGTGTAATGCTCTTTAACTCTTCCCCACGGTGGCCT
>NW_012133859.1:314961-316203 GCF_000956105.1 Propithecus coquereli | reverse complement strand
AAGAGTTCTGATATACTTTATTCACATAATCTGTGGAAATTATTTGTACTAACACTTATTTCAGAATTTAGATTCTGAAATTCTCAAATACTTCAATTTCCATACTACTGCCTGATTATAGATGTAGGTTGTGAATAACCATGCCTGAATATATATTTCATGTAGACACTTATGGCCTGGAAGAAATTCAATTTATATTTTTTCTACACATGGAAACTGAAATGAAAATTGATGTTCCTGTGTACATAATATTCACCATCATTTCACTAAAAATATATAAATACTTGACTTTAAAGTGAAAATTCATTTGTATGCCATAAGTTTATTTAATATTATCATTATTTGGGAAATTGCTACATATTTGAAATGTACTTTTATATATGATCTATTCCTAATTAATCCATATCCTGACACCTTGTTGTATTTTGTATTTTTTATATGTTATGATGAGATGTTTATGTATGTTTATGATTTGATGTTATGATGAGAAACATCTCATCATAACGTTTGTTATGAAATTAAATAGAATATGTGCACATTTCCTTGTTCTCAAACCATTGAGTAACAGGTGATTTAGCTATGCTTCAAAATTTAATCAACATATATTTACAGGAAAGGTAGATGAAAGTCTACAAGATATTTAAGTAATTAGAAACATCATTTCTTATTGTTTACTGAAAAATTAGGTTAGAAAAATACAATTCTGTTCAATTTTGACATATGCATTCTCAATGACCCATCTAAGTTGTAAAGAAAAGAAATTGATCCTAAGAAGCTATTAAGTTAATTATCTAGATGATTCAACCTCTTGAATACTTTAAGAAATACTTTGATCATGGAGGCAAAGAAAGTTCAGGACTTATATGCTTGCCTCATTTCCACTCCTCTTTAATAAAACTATAGTTTACGCAGGTTTTTATATCCCTCCTGCACCTTGTGTAGACTAAAACATGGAAAACAAAACAAATCACTGGCTAAAGCAAAAAGTAGGAGCTCTATATTTATAGAAATGACTTTTTATTTCAACTCAGCACTGCGTCCCCCTGAGGCTCATTGTGTCTCCATTGTTATCATGCTGCTGAGGGTCAGGTTGATGTCCATTTTCATTGTTTTACTGTAGATTTCTGGATCTGTGAATAAAGAGAGGTTTCCTCTGCAGCTCTGCGGGGCATGATCTCAATTGGACAATGGTGAGGTCAATGTCACCTCTTTTACCCCTGAGAGTGCTCCCTTACTGCTTGC
>NW_012133859.1:312655-313156 GCF_000956105.1 Propithecus coquereli | reverse complement strand
TGCAAATGCTGCATTATTTTATCTGAAGGGAATCACGTACTCTATCCGCCTGTGTAATGCTCTTTAACTCTTCCCCACGGTGGCCTCTCATTACTACATGCATGGTATCTCTCACATCTTTGTCAATCCATTTTATTCTGGTCGTTACTCTACAGTGTTCATAAGGATCAACTGGGAGTTTCTTAAAACTGAAAACTCCTCAGGGGCTATGATCAGGTGGGCCCAGGGTACAGTCCAGAAGACTACATCCTTGGTAAGCATAGCACGTTATCCCAGGGAGGTAGTCTGAAGGTTAGACTTTGAAAAAATATTACTATGCTCTGTTTCCTTGTTTTTTAATCATCTCAGAGTCTATACCTTCCCAAGGAAAATGTAGCTTGCTTGAGAAGAGGATTCATATTGCAATCTTTTCACACCCAAAATGCATAGCAGAGAGCTAAATATGACTCTCTGTTACCAAACGAATATCACAGCTTTTTTAAAAACCTAAAGTTTTTTATA
>NW_012133859.1:311624-312605 GCF_000956105.1 Propithecus coquereli | reverse complement strand
TGAGATGTGATGACCTGCACTAAGAAGTAAACCACCATTTCAGGAATATATGTCGGCTCTAAAACAAAATGTCCTTTACTCATCAAAAAGATGTGATATTTCAAGCAAACATATTTATCAACTCTAATTGGATCCTTGCAAAGATGCAGTTGCTGTTATTGAAAAAAATTATATGCATATTTATTCACTTGACTCATTACTGATGAATGTTTAGGGTTAACATTTTTATGGAATTTTCCTGGCTTTGGCTTTCTTTCCTATATCCATAACACTAAAAGTGATGAAATATAATTGGATGACATTTTCTTTGCAAGTAAGGTTTACATTGATTCTCCCTTTTTAAAAAGATCACAGCATCTGTGGGAGTAAAGAGGTCATTTTTCTATTAGCAGAGCAAGGCAATTGGTTAGAGATTTATCTCTTTCTTAGGCATTTTCAAAAATGGAAAGAAGGATATTGTTATAAGCGTTATAAGGCGATACCCTTGAACACCTGGGATTTAGAAACTAAAAGGTCTCATAATCCCCAGAGCTGGTGTGAGCAGCACTGATGAAAGAATTAAGAAATTTGGGTTACAATCTCACTGCAGATGTTTACTAGCTATATATTTTGATATGCAGTTTGGCTTTTTGAGGTCAAGATTTCTCATCTGTCTAAGAAGATCACAGGCTTCATTATGTTTAAGGTCTTTTACAGGCCACATCTAAAATTTTGCTAACTTCTTGTTCTTTTATCTTTTCTTAAAGAATATAGCATTTTTAATAATATCTGGAAGCAATTTGTGCAGATAGTTGAAGTCATACAGCAATTTCAATTCAGCAAATATTTTTTGAGTATGGAATTTTGTGTAAATAATACAAAAGTGAAAAAAAATACAGACCCTGCTTCCTGCAAGTCTAATATATGAAACCAGTTAAGCAGTATGTGCTATAGTAAAAGGCACATAAAATTTGTTGGGGAAGTTAAGTTCAGTTTCAAAAG
>NW_012133859.1:308649-309899 GCF_000956105.1 Propithecus coquereli | reverse complement strand
CTCTTCTGAACACTAGTCTTGTGTGACTATACAGCTCACATCTGCACAAAGCCAGCTCTGCCTGAGTATCTCCTGGGTGGAAGTCAGGAAAGGAGAAAGTGTTTTGGAGATATTTCATCTTTAGGTGTGAGTTTTAATTCATGAATAAATCAGATTTTTATAAGTAATGACAGATGCGTTAACAATACTTAAAGATTTAGAAATCATGAGGCAGGGCTTTATTCTAAGTCTTCACATAATGTAATAAGAGTATCTAAGATCTTGAGGCTTAAGCAGATAGAAATAATTTTCATGGGACTTTACTATTTTATAACAGCTATACAACAGTGCCATCCACATTAGTTCCACTGTTTACTGGTACATATTTATGTTCCAAGTTTGTGTTTAAAAATATTTTCTTTTCTCCAAATCATAGTTATTATTAATTAACTACATGAATTCAACACCTGCATTCTCATAGTGTGAACACAAACTGCTAATTAAAACGGCAGGGAGAAACTGGAGGGCTATGTGAAAATAAGGTCCATGAATAACAATGATTGTCAAGGAGACTTATTGATGGAAATATGTCAAGCAAGATAAATGAACTGAGACTTTTCCCTTGTTGAACACTTGAATTTTAATATTGAACAACAGTTTGTGCTTCATTGGACATTACATAAAATGTGTGAGATACAGGCCATTACACTGAGGCTCCAGTTAACAGAGTGTTAAGTGTGAGGCTTCAGGGACAGTATCCACTCAAGTGGGCATGAGGTAGCTAATAAGACCACTTTTGTTCACGTTGAAAACACTTACAATAAGGGTGATGCTTTTACCTAAGAAGGGCAGAGACTCAACAGAAATGGGGCCACTATATAGCTGATCAGATCACTCTTGTTCGTGCTAAAAGACAGGCTTATACATTAAAGAGTAGAAAATCTAGAGCCATGTGCTCTTCGGAATAGCAACAAGATCTCTCCAAATAATCACATTCTTCACAGTCAGTCTCAGTGCTGAAATTTCCACTGTATGTAATCTATTTTTTAAATTGAAGCACGATTATATCTAGAAGGAACTTTAAACATCTACCTGAACAAATTAAAAAAACCTCTGTAAGGAGCAATATATTTAATTTTTCCAATTCAGTGGCTGTTAGTCTATTAAAGAATGGTCAGTCAATCTTGCACAAGACCTTGTATGAAGACAATTTTTCTCTTGAGAATAAACTGCTAACATGATGACTCGATCTGGAGGTTCAGGTGATGGCA
>NW_012133859.1:296332-297804 GCF_000956105.1 Propithecus coquereli | reverse complement strand
ACAAGTTCATCACAAATTTCAGGTAGTTATAGACCAAGGGAGAAAAAGATAATTAAATTGATGTAGCAATATGAAGATGAATGTCATGGCCTTCTATGTTGGATAAGTTGTCTCTGTAGAATTTTCCACACTTTTTATTGTCTTCTTCAAGATTAGGTGTACTTAAGCCATTGCTGCAGATTTACCTTATATATACATGCTGTGCTACATAGAGATGCCTAATCCTTCTGCTGGTATACTTGAAAAAGGCTTTGACCAAGGGTCATAGGTAGATTGTGAAATGATTAAAATAGCAGGTGGCTGAGAAGGCTTGAGGGGCAGCACAGTGTCAATGGTGACTAGCTTACAATGTGTACTCTCTGAGCACACAGTTCTGGTTTCCTTGGCTGTTTCTTAGGTGACCTGAGTAACATCCTTTACATCCTATAAAGCAGAGTTCAGATCCACAGGGAAGGCCTGGAAATCTCAGGTGAACTGTTTGTTTATTCCATGATGTAACTATTGGGAATATGGAAAATATTCCTTGCTTGAATCCACACACCATATCTGGTCCAAAGTTACATCTTTAGGGAGAAAGAATGAGATTGACTTTATATATGATTTTACGTATGATTTTGGTAAATTTTATAACCTATATCTTTACACAGATTTTCTCTTTCAGAACATATTTTTATATAGAATGATTGAGGTATAGCATAATGTAAAAAACAAGCAGAACCCTCCAGAATTGGGTTCTTTTTATTATTTAAAGTATTGGTCAAAAGCAATGTGATCAAAAAGGTGTCACTTTTGCTGCTTGTTCAGAGAAAAACAAGTTTCAACTCTCATCTTATTGGAGTCTTACTGTCTTGATCCCCAAAAGTGAAAATAGGATAATCTAATGACTTTCTCCGTTGGAAAGGAAATGATAAGAGTTGATAGCTAAAAGCTTTTTTCTTCGTCCTATAACACAGACTTGTTTTAACTCTGACATTGAAACCACTGTTCCCCAGCCTTTATTAAAAAACTCTGGTGACAGGAGCGACCCAAGGGGCCTGGAAGCCTGGTGTTTTGCTTTCAAGAAGCTCCCAATTCCCTGGTGGTAGCAGCTTTTGGGCTCCTGAGGGTAGAGAATCTCCCCAGCAGCTCAGAGCCTGCTGACCTCCAGAAATACAAGGGAAGGAAAAAGAAAACCCCCACCTACCCTTTCCATGGGGCTCCAAGTTTCTCCAAGTTTCTCGAGGATGGATCTCTGCCAAAATCTTTCCTCTTCTCGTTCTGCTCCTCAACTTCTTCCCTTGGAATCTCCTGTAGGTTCTGGCACTTTTCTCTCAGGATTACACCTGAACTATGATTTTTTTTCATCTAAAACTTTTCCCTCTTTCTGAGACGATCTGGAGATGACTATCTCCAGTCAGCCATCTCGCCCCTGTGATTGCTGAGAGTAAAAATAAATTTTGCTTAGAGGTTTTATTGTAGAAATTTAGCCATTA
>NW_012133859.1:293551-294872 GCF_000956105.1 Propithecus coquereli | reverse complement strand
CCAAAGACAATAAAATGGAGTAGCTTTTGTGTATCTACTTAAAACAAGGTTTCTCTTAATCATTTTAGAAGTATAATCTTTTTAAACATTTCCAATAGTTTCTGGCCCTGATGGCAAATCATCCTAGTATTTTGCTACTATGGCTGCTTTGTAAATGTCAGATTCAATAACCTTGGGATTCACTCTCTTTTGCCTGGCTTTATTCTAGCCCGAGGGACTACAAGTAACCTGTTTTCTTCTATTTGGCTCTGCTAAATCCCTCAGTGAGCCATTAAGGTAAGAGTCTTTCACTGGGTAAGTCATCACTAAGGTCATGGGTGGCAGGTAGGAAACCTGGACACAGATTTCATCACATGAATATTTACAATGGGTTGACCTTAGTGATGATTTTTTTTTTTTCTACAGCTCTATGGTTTCAATTGTAATCAAACTTCCCAAGATGACAGAGGCTGAAACATTCGCTAATGAGCTCTAAGTAGTGTTGCTCATAAAACGGATTGCTCCTGTGATGTGACTTACTAAAGCCTTTTTAGAAATTACTCAAAGATGTTTTTATGGTGTTATTTTCTTTTCTAACAATTATTTCCAAGTCACTGGGAGATACGAACATATGAAGGACAATTTTTCCAAGATTGCTATGTTGTAATGAATCATGACTGCATGTGCTGTAATCACCAGTTAATTGTAAGAAAATCTGGTATCTAGTGAAATGACACTTCGCTTCCTACACCCTGGCTACTCTCTAAACTGAAGCATTTTTTTTCAGCCAATGATCCCCTAATATCTCCTATGTCATATTCCTAAATGGTAACAGAATTGTATTTGCACTTCCAAAATAAACTTTTCCTTTTCATACATGGCATATGAAATGAACATGGGGGCAAATCACAGTGATATTATCTAAGGATGGATGTTCTAATTAAACTTCAGCTGTTTGTGTCACAAGTCTCAAGAAGCAATTGGCGTAAGTGGCATTCTAAAAATAAAGCATGATCTAACTCTCTTTCTTTCTCTCTCTCTAATTAAGAAAGAAGAGGGCACAGTCATTTGTTCCTGAAGAGATGAAACTAAGAGTGGAGCAAAGATTTGCATGAAACTGCATATAATTGACAGTGGCCTTTGAGTGAGGAGTAATTGTCCCAATCAGTCTTACTGAAGGCACTGCGTATGAGTCCGAAGTCCTAAATGATGTTTAAAAATCACGCTACTTAATTTCCATATATTTTTGGCATCGTATTGGATTTCAGAGATCATCTTTAAAGCATTATCTTCATATAAAAATCCTTAAAATAGAAAAAAAGCTTCCTGGTGAATCATAGCA
>NW_012133859.1:292748-293501 GCF_000956105.1 Propithecus coquereli | reverse complement strand
AACACACATCCATACACACACAGAGACAAATAACATCCCCTAATTACCTCTGAGTACTATATTCTAATTCACCTTAATCTAGGCTCCCAGAACCTTGCCTGAACTAACTCATATCAACAATCAGCACAAAGTAAAATGAGAAACCAATTACATAGTTTTTTCAGGGTAATAATAGCAGCAGGAATAGCATCAGGGCATGTCTTCGTCAGCTCGGGCTGCTATAACAAAATAGCATAGACTGGGTGGCTTAAATAACAGCAATCACAAACTGAGGCCAAACAGAAAGAAACGTAGTCTGAAATTCTCATATCTCAACACGATAGTGAAAATTTAAATGATAGGTGGTAGGGGCCTTAAAGATCATTGTCACACTATAACTTTGCAATTGCTATTATTGTACTACCATTGAGGCTATCGGTGTGTGTTATGTTGATGATGATTCAATGATGTGCAGACCTGGTGATTGTAATCTAAATTGAAATCACAATCTCATTTCTTAAAAGAAATGTTAAACATAAGTTAATGTGTTTTACTCATTAACCATCCTCACCCTAGAGTTATTACAAGGCTTCTGTGCAAACCAATCATCAAAATAATTATACTTCACTGTTTAGTGCAGGATTAAGGTCAACTGCAAACTTTTTGAAAGAAAAAGGAAGGTTTTCACTTTCAAGAACAATGACATGATTGCATGTAGATATTTGAAGCTTCCAGTAAAAACTTACAAAAACATCAAATAGTATTTGTTTTATA
>NW_012133859.1:289426-291128 GCF_000956105.1 Propithecus coquereli | reverse complement strand
CATAGCAACATTGGTTAGAGCTGAGGTTCTGGGAATTTCAGCAGTGTTTGCTTAAATTGGCCTTCTGAACAGCAGGTAATAGTGAAATTGCTAGGGACCACAAAACAGGTATTTTCCAATTTGTAAATGACTTCTTTCCCTAAATTTCATTCAACGATGTTATGGAAAGAATCAGGAACACAGAAAATCAATATATAATGCATTATAGCTGGTTCTGGAAAGTCAAGTACTTATTTAAACAAAGAAGCTAAATATGCTGTGAATAGTCCAAGCAAATTTTTGCAACCTAATTCAGCATCATACACGTAGGATCAACAACAACAAAGACAATTTCCCCTACTTTTTGAACCATAGCATTCGTCCTAGGTATGAATTCAAACTAGAAAATTTTTTCTCACATTTCTTCCTCTGCCCTCTAAAAACTACTTCTCACCCCCAGATCCCCAGGGAGCTTGAGACTTTTAACTTTCCATTAAGGAGTTTGCCAGGCCTGCTCTAAAATTAGAGAGTATTTCTTGCTTTTCAAGTTATTCCCTTCATCTCTATCCAGGAAATTTTACTTAACCTAGTTATACTCCATTAAGGAGAAAAGATAGTTGGTTGAACTAAAGCTCTACCTCTCCTAGAGAATTATATTAAAGTATATGTAATGTAAAGGAATATCTAATACACAGGAAGAGCCTGTGTGTGTGTGTAGGGGGGGTGGTGTTGATAGTAATTTGGCAAGAGAACTCACATCACACGTGAAGAGGGTCACACCTTTATAATGTGAACAAGGTTGTTTGGGTATAGGTAATTTATCATATGGACTTTGGTGAGTTTTTGGGAAATTCAGTTCACAAATGTTAAATGGTTTGAAAGGACATGAGCAGTATTTCTGTGGTCACTCAATTAGTGTGATAATTGTACAATCTAATTTAGATTAAGAACCTGTAGTCAAGCTTACCCATTAGCTCTAGAATCTATCTTGGCTATAAATTTTTATAAACTTGAATAATAATATTGCTATACAAGTTCATCACAAATTTCAGGTAGTTATAGACCAAGGGAGAAAAAGATAATTAAATTGATGTAGCAATATGAAGATGAATGTCATGGCCTTCTATGTTGGATAAGTTGTCTCTGTAGAATTTTCCACACTTTTTATTGTCTTCTTCAAGATTAGGTGTACTTAAGCCATTGCTGCAGATTTACCTTATATATACATGCTGTGCTACATAGAGACGCCTAATCCTTCTGCTGGTATACTTGAAAAAGGCTTTGACCAAGGGTCATAGGTAGATTGTGAAATGATTAAAATAGCAGGTGGCTGAGAAGGCTTGAGGGGCAGCACAGTGTCAACGGTGACTAGCTTACAATGTGTACTCTCTGAGCACACAGTTCTGGTTTCCTTGGCTGTTTCTTAGGTGACCTGGGTAACATCCTTTACATCCTATAAGGCAGAGTTCAGATCCACAGGGAAGGCCTGGAAATCTCACAGGAACTGTTCGTTTATTCCATGATGTAACTATTGGGAATGTGGAAAATGTTCCATGCTTGAATCCACACACTGTATCTTGTCCAAAGTTACATCTTTAGGGAGCAAGAATGAGATGACTTTATATATGATTTTACGTATGATTTTGGTAAATTTTATAACCTATATCTTTACACATAGATTTTCTCTTTCAGAACATATTTTTATATAGAATGATTGAGGTAT
>NW_012133859.1:287036-288796 GCF_000956105.1 Propithecus coquereli | reverse complement strand
TGAAAATTATAGATTTCTTCTTACTTGGCTTGCCAGTGGGCAAATACGCTATATTAATTTCAAAAAAAGAAAATTAATATATGAATATACTGATGTAGAAATAGAAATTTAAAGCTAAAATGTATGCTTGTGAACATTTCATAGAATTTCCTCACTTTAAAGTAAGATAACGGAACCCTAAGGAATTGTCTTGTCCCACTTACCTGTTGAGTAGACTTGAAATTAAAGAACTTCAAGTCTAGGGACTGTGGAAGTCCAAGATTTAAGGTCAGAATTACTATCATTTAGTCCCTCTAGTTCTACTAGTAATTATACAACTTCTTTAAATAATGAGATAATGAATATACAACCTTAAAGCATTCTAGAGTGTTGGTTATTTCTTCTATGTCTTGATACTCTTACAGCTAGAAGCCTAACTACTAGAAACATTATTACTGTTTATATTATTATTATTGTTGTTGTAATTTATATAGATTGTTTTATTTATGTGTTTGTTATAGTTTTCATTTTCTTTTTTATGAGCATGTATTAAATTTTGGGGTTATATTTCAGATTATTTTTCATATGACCTGTTTGACTTCTATAGAAACCAATTCCTTGTTTTTCTTTATACTTTGCAATAGGGTTTCATTTTACCTATTAGGGAATTATATAAATGGAATCATACAGCATTTAATTTTTTACTCAGTATTATGCTTTTATGATTTATTTAAGTTGTTGCCTGTGGCTTTGATCCATTTGTTATTGTGGCCATATAGTATTTCAAACATTGTATTTGGGTATGCCACAAATTATACTCAAATAACATCTTATGGACACCTTGGTTAGTTCTTGTTGATGCTATGATTAAAATGCTGCTCTTAATTAACTTGTTAGTAAATGCCTCCTTGTGCACACGTTCACACTTGGCAACCAGAGAGTGTGATTGCTGAGACATAGGTTAATGTTTTCCATATAATAGTTCATGATAAATTATTTTCTAAAGTAGTCACAGCAATTTTAATTCTTCCTGGCAGTACTGTGTGATTCCATATGCACTTGTTCTTGCCAGTGGTTGATAATGTCAGTTTAAAAGGTGAAATATGACATAAAACTCAGGTGGAATAAAATTAACAAGTATACATCTCTTTGGATTTCCACATAGTGAAAATAGCCATTTATTTATTCAGTTCCTCAGCAAGATCTAGACCATACCAACACCCTAGACGCTTCCTCTACTCCCTTCCATTTGTTCCACAAAGATAACCGCTACCCCAACTTCCAGCACTGTTTTTTTTGAACACTTTTCCAAATTCTTAAAATGAATTGCACAGAGTATACGCTTTTGTTTCTCACTTTTGTTCCTCAACATGTTTGTTAGAATTATCAATGTTTCTTCATGCCGCAAAAGTTTGTTCATTCTCATTATATATTAATGTTCTATTGAATAAATATTCC
Organism: Propithecus coquereli; assembly: GCF_000956105.1. Lineage (NCBI taxonomy): Eukaryota > Metazoa > Chordata > Mammalia > Primates > Indriidae > Propithecus > Propithecus coquereli. The sequence goes on along the minus strand of NW_012133859.1, from coordinate 287,359 downwards.
AGAATATGATCTCTACTGGATATGAACAACTGGGTTGTTTCCAATTTTGGTTGTAACAATTAGTGCTGCTTGAACATTCTTGTGCGTGTCTTCTGTTGGGCATAAGTACATACTTACATTAAATTTATATGTAGGAGTGCAGGAACATAGGATATGCATGTTTGGCTTTACTAGAATTGACAATATGTATATTTTCCCAAAATGATTTTATCTGTTTTCTCTCCCAATAATTTTCTCAATTATTCCAGTATACAATAGTCTCATAAATCAAATACCCAGAGTAATCCAAGATCTTCCATTTAATTTGACATATAATCCCCCAA
>NW_012133859.1:273329-274207 GCF_000956105.1 Propithecus coquereli | reverse complement strand
CAACTTCGTCATGCAGAATATCACAAAATAAATTACCTGTACTAGTTGGATGAGGACATTCTTAAGCCATGCTTTCTTTTCTCTTTTTCTACACGCATGTGGTGTTGATGTACACACTAACTGCTAATGTAGTAGCAATCACAGGCAGTCAGTCAACCTACTGAGTGCTAAGGGTCCTAATAGTTTTATCGCCCATTGATTTTGCACAATTAGTGCAAATTCTAAAACAGAGGAGAGGCTAAGTAATATCTCAGTATTACTATTGAGATAGCTTGACCTCCCAGTGCCTCCTAGGACACACTTGTGTTTGAATAGGTTGTGTTTATTTCTCATCTTAGTGAGGTGCACACCACCACGGAGAACTGTGGAGAGTCTCGGTAGAGGGTATTAGAGAAGACTTATTATAGGATAAGGGCTTGTATTTGGTGATTGTGAAGAGAGTTTAAGGAAGTGGAGTCTTAGCTCTGAATCGCTATCAGGAAGCAGGGATAATTCTAAGTTTGGGCATCTCAATAAACATGTGCTTCTAGAGGGCATATTACAGATGACACAAAAGCTATAATTCATAAGGAATTAGCAGTCACTCAGCTGGGATCAGGGGATGGACACTGGACATGCTTTTTCTGTGTTCAGACATGACGACGAAGTGCAAATGTTTTTGTTCTCATCCACTGTGGCCACCAAATGGCCTTGTCTGTTGTTGATGTTCTGTGAAATAATGTCCAATGGAATATCAAGGCTTGCCTGTGGGTGTGAGGCCAGCTCTTGGATGTTAGAAGGTGCTTTTCTCTCTCACACATCAAGAACCCATGAACATGTCTCAGGGCCCCTCCTGGGGTCCAAGAACCATATTTTCTTTCTTTCTCTATTATTAACTT
>NW_012133859.1:272714-273279 GCF_000956105.1 Propithecus coquereli | reverse complement strand
TTGAATAGGTTGTGTTTATTTCTCATCTTAGTGAGGTGCACACCACCACGGAGAACTGTGGAGAGTCTCGGTAGAGGGTATTAGAGAAGACTTATCATAGGATAAGGGCTTGTATTTGGTGATTGTGAAGAGAGTTTAAGGAAGTGGAGTCTTAGCTCTGAATCGCTATCAGGAAGCAGGGATGATTCTAAGTTTGGGCATGTCAATAAACATGTGCTTCTAGAAGGCATATTACAGATGACACAAAAGCTATAATTCATAAGGAATTAGCAGTCACTCAGCCGGGATCAGGGGATGGACACTGGACATGCTTTTTCTGTGTTCAGACATGACGACGAAGTGCAAATGTTTTTGTTCTCATCCAGTGTGGCCACCAAATGGCCTTGTCTGTTGTTGATGTTCTGTGAAATAATGTCCAACGGAATATCAAGGCTTGCCTGTGGGTGTGAGGCCAGCTCTTGGATGTTAGAAGGTGTTTTTCTCTCTCACACATCAAGAACCCATGAACATGTCTCAGGGCCCCTCCTGGGGTCCAAGAACCATATTTTCTTTCTTTCTCTATTAT
>NW_012133859.1:261626-262798 GCF_000956105.1 Propithecus coquereli | reverse complement strand
ATGTATTGATGGGCACTTGGGTTGTTTCCACATCTTTGCAATTGTGAATTGTGCTGCTGTAAACATTCGAGTGCAAGTGTGTTTTTTATAAAATGTCTTTTTTTCCTTTGGGTAAATACTTAGTAGTGAGATTGGGGGATCAAATGGTGGGTCTACTTTTAGTTCTTTGAGGTATCTCCATACTACTTTGCATAGAGTTTGAACCAGTTTGCAGTCCCACCAACAGTGTATGTGTAAGTGTTCCTTTCTCTCTGCATCAATGCCAGCATCTGTTGTTTTGTGACTTTTTGATAAAAGCCATTCTCACTGGAGTTAGGTGATATATCACCGTGGTTTTGATTTGCATTTCTCTAATGGTTAGAGATTTGAGCATTTTTCATATGTTTATTGGCTAATAATTTATCTCTTTTTGAAAAGCTTCTGTTCATGTCTTTTGCCCATTTTATAATGGGGTTGTTCAATGTTTTCTTGATTATTTTCTTGAGTTCTTTGCATATTTTGGTTGTAGCCCTTTATTGGATATATATCATGCAAATATCTTCTCCCATTCTGTAGGTTGTCTATTGACTCTGTTGATTGTTTCCTTGGCTGTGCAGAAGCTTTTTAAATTTAATCAGTTCCCAGAACAAAAAATTTATTTTTGTTTTTGCTGTTATTGCCTTTTGGGTGAGAACCAACTTTTTGTTTCATTAATCTTCTGTATAATTCTTTTGTTATCAATTTCATTTAGTTCTGCTCTGACCGTAGTTATTTTGTTTTTTCTTCTGCTGGATTTCGGGTTGGCTTGCTTTTTCCTTTCCAATTCCTTCAGATGATTCATTAGATTGTTGATTTCTGATCTTTCTGTCTTTTGGATGTAGAAATTTATGGCTATGAATTTTCCTCTTATGACTGGTTTTGCTGAATCCCACAGATTTTTGATAACTTGTGTCCCCTTTGTCATTTAGTTTGAAGAATCTTTTGATTTCCATCTTAATGTCCTCCTTGACCCAATAATATTCAGCTATAGGTTGTTCAATTTTCATTACTTTGTAACTCTCCAATTCCGTTGGAATTGATTTCTAACTTTATTCCACTGTGGTTTGAGAAAATAAATGGTATAATTTCTATTTTTTTTAAATTTGTTGAGTCATGTTTTGTGACCTAGGATGTGACCAATTTTATAGAATGTT
>NW_012133859.1:258416-261576 GCF_000956105.1 Propithecus coquereli | reverse complement strand
CTAGCTGCTGAGGTAATTAAATTGACACCTCATGAGAAAAATTCTGAAGTATATCAGGATTTTGCAAATGAACACTCCAGGAAGGACTAATTTTGAGACAAATATTTAACAAGTCAATTCCCTTAGAAGAAAGGAACTCTGAATAATCCATGAATATCGTATTTTGACATTTTTGTGAGTTTCCTTTGCTTCATGTTATAAGAATTAGTTGGATCTATGTTGTCTGGAAGGTTATTCCTACCAGGATCGGCCAAAGAAAGTTCTCCCATGTTTCATCCTGGAACACAGGGGCTGGGGGAAGGTGAGCAGATGAGGTGAGTGGAGAAGGAGGCAGATGCCAGATTATGAAGACATGGCAGGACATGTGAAGGACTGCGTTGTTTATCCAAGGAAACAGTTTTATAATCGAAGGTTTTGAAGATGATTTGATCATAGTTATATTTTTAAAGGTAGAGCAAATCTACAAACACAGATGTGCAGGCAATATAATATGGAAACACACTAGTTCCCTTTCTCAGAAACATACCCATGCATACCTTTTTTTTTTTCTTTCAAATTCTCTTCTGAACATTCCTTCACTAAAAGCAGTGATTCTCTATCTAGTGTTAAGTCCAGGCATCTTTCCCAAAATTAATTAACATCTTTCCCAGAATCAGGATTTCTTATACTCACGAAGGTTTAGAAAATCAAAACCTAGGACTTTGGAAGTCCAATGCCAGTCCTGCTGTTTTCCCTCGAAAGTCCTGAGGAAATTCATGCAATAAGCTACCTGGAAGAAGAGTAAAATGTTATAAGAAAATGCACGGGGAAAACGAGAGGTATTATTCTGCCTGCAGTGAATGGAATTATACAGGGAAAGACTAGATAAAAGACTGACAAAGTCTGTGTTAAAAATGATAAGAGTGTAAGCTGGAAGTAATTAAAATAGAGATAAAGTGGAACTATTTAACAAATATTTGAGTGGTAAAAATAATCAGGACTTGGTGATTCTTTGGCTATTGTTATGAAGAAGAGGGAGGAATTGAGGATTAGTCACAGGATCGGGGTTTGTTCAAGTGGATGAATGATAGCTTCACTGAAGCATATAAATTCCACTTTAATTGTTCTGTCCAAAGCTGTGATATATTCTGTGTATTTCTTAGAAGGTTATGATGTAAAGTATGGCGTTAACATTCCAAGGAAGCTTTGCATTAAGTAGAATAATTCTGCTTTGTTAACAGCATTTCTCTAATGTATTTGCCTGAGGAAGCTTTTTTTTTCTTTTTTTTAAATTTGACCTAGTTATGAACAGCTTGAGAGAAACTTGTATATATTCTAAACACAATAGGAATATGCTGTTCTGCTTTTGTTGCTGTTTCTAAGATATTATTCTCTTTTGGCTTTCTTCATAATTTTCTGATAATTATTTCCTTTGCTTTTTTATAGGCTCATAGTCCTCTGTGCACTCTTTAAATGTGCTTGTTGGTAAGGCACTAATTATTTCTTAAGACATCTTTCTACTTCTATTATTTTCCCATTAAATCCATCTCCTCATATACTCTGGAATGAGGTTTCTAAAGCCTAAATTTGGAAGGATTAGTAACTCATTAAAACCTTCCCTGACACACCTAACTTAGTAATGTCTAAATTCCACTGCAGGATAATGATGGCCCTCCCTGAAACATATCCTTTTTTTTAACCGATTTATTAAGATATAATTCACATATCATACAAGTCACCATTTAAAATGTGCAATCCAATGGTTTTTAGTATGTTGACAGAGCTGTGAAACCATCACCATAACCAATTTTAGAACATTTTCATCATCCAATAAAGAATCTCCATAAACATTAGTAGTCATTCCCCATTTCTCTCCATCCTCCTCTATCCTCTCCGGCAACAACTCCCAGCCCCAGGCAATCACTTGTCAAGTTTCTGTTTCTATATGTTTGCCTGTTCTATACAATTTTAAAAAATTTTTTTTATTTCAACATATTACAGGGGTACAGATGTTTAGGTTATGTATGTTGCCCTTGCCCCACCTGAGTCAGAGCATTCTACTAAGTGAAGTATCCCAAGAATGGAAAACAAGCACCACATGTACTCACCATCAGAATGGTATTAACTGATCAACACTTAAGTGCACATATAGTAGTAACATTCACCAGGTGTTGGGCAGATAGGATGGGTGAGGAGAGGATGGGTATATACGCACCTAATGGGTGTGGTGCGCACCGTCTGGGGGATGGACATGCTTGAAGCTCTGAAACACATCCTTGATTACTTCTTGGGCCACTCGTCACCCAACCTCCTGCCTGGCAATTTATTATTGAGCAACACTGAGTTGTTTTCAGTTATCTCTACATAACATGCTTTTTCCTGGTTTCCTCATTTTACTCATGATTTTCCCCTTGAAAATAATGCTCTAGTGACCCATCATTAATCAATACCTACACCTTATTTCTCAGCCTCAGTGTCACCTCTGAGAAAGCTCTCCGTTTGACTTTTCCCCAGCTGAAAATGGTGTCCCTTTTTTCTCTCCCCATGTCCTCAAGAATAAAATCCTATCATTGAATTTACTACCTGGCTCTAAATTTGTCTGTTTACATATAGATCTCCCACAGTAAGCAATGAGCTGTCAGAGGTCAGAGAGTATGTCTGGCCACTAGTATCATCGTGTATTTATAGAGAATCTTTATTTTCCTAGATATGGGGCCTCACCATATTGTCCAGGCTGAAGTGCAATGTCTACTTACAAGAACAATCATAGCCCACTGCAGCCTCGATCTCCTGAACTCAAGTGATCCTCCAGCCTCAGCCACAACACACTCAGCTATAGAGAATTTTAAGATCCTATGTGAATGAAGAGTGAAGGGAAAATCAATCTTTGATGTTACTGGCTATTTAATAGATGCTTTCCACTGCCTACTTACTGTCAGCTATTTTTTTTTTATTTCAGAATATTACAGGGGTACAAACATTTTGGTTACATTAATTATTTTTGTACAGTTAGAGTCAAAGTTATAAGTGTGTTCATCACCCAGATAATGTGCATTGTACCCGATGCGTATGAATTTACCCATCCCTTTCCCGTCTCCCACCTGCTTGACTTCCATTGAATTTTACTACCATATGTACACATGAATGTTGATCATTTAGTTCCAATTTACACGTGGTGCTC
>NW_012133859.1:244278-245546 GCF_000956105.1 Propithecus coquereli | reverse complement strand
CCTGCTTGTTTAAAAGCTCTATTAGATCAGACACTTCATATATTCTATCATTCTATCCCTAGCACTTTAAACATAGTATTATACTGATAAATATTGTTAAAGAAATTAATATATTCCATTGGTGGGAACATAGCTTGTCCTCAATGCTTCTTCCTTGCTATGACTTGGTCACAGCATGGGGGATGACGTTCTTTCATTAGCGCACCTCTACCTGTGATGCGATCTCCTTGAGGACAGGGATCAGTTCAAAGGATGTGCAATACGTAGCATGGCCACTGACACTTAGTAGATATACAACAAATACGTATAAAGCGCAGGATGCATAAAATAATAAAATTAATTATACCTAAGCAGAAGATTCAGGGATCCATACTCTCCTCGATAATCCTACTACAACTCAGAGAGACCTCTATTTAATGTTGCTCTGAAAGTTCTTCTGTATCTGTGGAAAAGAAGTCAATTTTGTTACTATGAGTATTCTCACTATCCACTATAACATGTTAGTACAATGATTCTTACTCAATAAACTTGCACCAAGCTGTTTCTCATTTTAGTTCTTCAAGTCAAGCATTAAGTGGGATTTTTTCCTACATTTGTTTTGTTCCCTTAAAGTGGAATTTCTGAACACATATATCATCTTAATTTTTTACTGGAGTTTATATGATCTAACACAATTTCTGGATGAAAATCCTAAGGCAGCTACAACTGCTTTTAAAAATGCAGTTGAAAACAGCTCTCTTTCATATCTTACTCATTAAAATTGGTGATTCTGTGACACCAATATCCCTTGTAAATGACCAAGGCATGATAATGGCTAGATATTTTGTTAAGAAGTTATCAGCAATGTATTTCATCTCTTACTTCTTGCCTTTCTCAGTTGCAGGTAATATGTTGTTTTAAAAGCAGAGCTTCACTTCTAAGCCTGACATAAATAAAAAACAATGTTCTCCTTGTGCAGATATGTGACAACCAAGAACACATTGTTTAAGTTGAGACACCAGGCACGCTGCGAATTTATAACTTGCTCCCTGGACTTGAATCTATGCAAGTCTAGAAAACACTAAAGTATATTTTTGCTATTATGGCTTGGATAAAGAATTTGATAGTTGATTTGGATCAACTAAATCAAGGAGATTGTGCATAAATCAACCATACTAAATATAAATCAACAGCATTGTGGCCACGTTACACTTAGAAAGATCTGATTAAGTTTGCTCTCTTGCAATAGGTTAGAAATCAGCAAGAATCACTGGCCTTTGAGTAGAGCA
>NW_012133859.1:242462-244228 GCF_000956105.1 Propithecus coquereli | reverse complement strand
TGATAAAATTAATTATTTTAAAAGAAACAAGTGAATGGAAAAATCCTACTATTTAAAATCTAATTCAGCCATGTAAGCTTTTGATGACCATTTGTAAAGCCTTAATGGTTTTATTTTATCCCCTACAACAATGAATCAAGTATTAAGGTTGAAGAAAGTGCAACAATAACAGATTTTAATAAGAATATTAATTAGCATATGTTGAATTTTAGCTAATCTCTTATTGTTGGCAGCAAGTGTTATCAGCCAGAGGGCAGTAGAATATTAAGTGAGCACATTCTACATCCATCACAATAGTTGATTTGGAGAAGACAGTGACTCACAGGCCGTATTAACACATTAATTTATAAACTGAAATTATTTAAGCAGAGTCTTCATTTATTTATTTAAGGGGTGTTTCTTGCCTTAACACAATTTAATGTATGCTCAATAAAAGTGGAATTACAACTGCCATATATCAACAACTCTGGAGAGTTCTACTTTATTAATGTGCATCATAATTCAGCATAATTTAGATCGTGGTATTCTGGCACCATAGCAGAATACCTGCTGATTAATATTTGCTATGGAAATGGTAATGTACTAGTTATGTCCTGGGTAAGGGGTGAGCATGGCTGATTGACTGCACAAGTGGAATAAATAATGATTCCACCAGTAACTCATCAAAATGATGAGAGATTCCATGGAGACTTTGTCACTGAAAATTAATCACTGTTGGATGAAAAGTATTCATAGAGTTCTCAAGACAATGATGTTAAAAGTATATGAAGATTTCTCTATTTTCGTATTTTATTATCCCTGAGAAATGTTAACTCTCTCTACGTTTTGTACTTGCTCCTTCCAAGTTCTTATACTATAGCTATATTAGGAAATAATTAGAAACTTAAAAGACAAATTGATTAACGTAAATAAATATTTTATGGATTACCTTTTGTTTTCTAGATACTGCGTTAAAAGTGGCAAAAGAAGCCAGATGTGGTTACACAAGCCTGTAGTCTTAGCCACTTGGGAGGCTGAGGTAGGAGGATCGCTGGAGCCAGGGAGTTCAAGGCTGCAGTGAGCTACGATAGCACCACTGCACTCCAGCCTGTGCAACAGAGTAAGATCTAGTCTCAAAAAATAAAGAGGGGGAAAAGATTAATACATCTCAGCTCAATATCTTCTTTCAATATTTCATAATATGTGGGGTGAACTTGCAAATATATAATTTACATAATTTTAACATACCTAAATGCATGTTTTGGCATATATGCATATTGACATACCTAGGAGGACAAGAAAAATTTCAAATATGCATTTTGGGGTTAATAGCTATGATAATAAAATGCACCGGCAAAGATTAAGCAATTGTGATTCAATTCTACTTATTGAATGTGGAAAGTTTTTTAAATGTCTTTTAATCTCCTAATATATTGTTTTTACACTGAATTTTATTGCTCTCACATTTACTACAATAGCACTCTATTTGAGAGATGAAAAAGATAACTCACTTCCTCAGTAAGTTTTTCTTTGATAAATAAACTTAGGCCTCCATGATATATGTCCTTATGAGCCCTATATTCCATTAGAATATTTACTACAGTTATTTTTTATTTCAATTGTTTGTCTAATATATATTTAAGCTCTATGGTGATCAGTATTCATTTTATTAATTTTCCAGATTTCATATGAAGTAACAGTTATGGTCTATCTTCCTGTCATTTTTTAGCCATGTTAGTTTCATGTTTCTAAGTCTTATACTAGATCTGGTCTTATGTGCAGCATTA
>NW_012133859.1:241835-242412 GCF_000956105.1 Propithecus coquereli | reverse complement strand
CATGATTTCTTTGTTTATTTTCTGCTTGGAGGATCTGTCCCATTCTACCAGTAGAGTGTAGAAGTCCCCAGCTATTACAATGCTGCTGTTTATCATTTTGTTTAGATCAAGTAGGGTTTGCTTTATGAATCTGGGCATCTAAGTATTATTGCCTCTGAAATAGTTCTGTGTTCGACCATCTGACAGGCATCTATGCTGTTAATTCATGTTAGACTCATGATTCCAATGGTGTTCTCATTTCTTCTGACCTATGCTTCTTGCTTCTTAAATGCTGGAAGGAATTGCATTGTTTCCAAATTATTATTTCTTTTTTTCTCCCAGCTTTATTAAGGTATAATTGACAAATAAAAATTGTACATATTTTATGTACAATAAATATAAAACATGTACAATATTATGTTTTGATATATGTGTATATGTGTACATTGTAAAATTATTAAATCAAGCTAATTAACATATCTATCACCTCATAGACTTATCATTTTTGTGTGTGTGGGGAGACCATTTAAGATCTATATTCTTGGCAATTTTCCAGCATACAATATATTATTATTAAGTATAGTCATGATGCTGTACA
>NW_012133859.1:239704-240214 GCF_000956105.1 Propithecus coquereli | reverse complement strand
TAAAAAAAATATATATACACACACACATATATACATACACATATATATGTGTGTGTGTGTATGCCTGATTGTATAGATGAAGAATATTTTTTAAATAATGGGCTTTAATAAAACTTTGGAGATTGGGAAAAATAATTAATTATTAAAGTGTCCTTATGATGTTGGATGCAAAATAGACCATCAGATGTGAAGGACAATTAAATATTAGTCATGAATAGAGTAGGCAGAGAACCAGAGGAAATTAGAGGGTAGGCCTACTTTAAAGTCTGAAAGGATTTAAAATAGTCTATTCTACTCTAGAAAATAGTCAGCTCCTGGTATTAATTTTGAATTTTCTTTCCTGTTATCTCTATGTTAGAGAAGTCATTTCTATGCAAAATATGAGCAGATATTTTCTCTTTTTTGTTCTGTCTTTCCTGCTTGTTTAAAAGCTCTATTAGATCAGACACTTCATATATTCTATCATTCTATCCCTAGCACTTTAAACATAGTATTATACTGATAAATATT
>NW_012133859.1:236862-238304 GCF_000956105.1 Propithecus coquereli | reverse complement strand
GGATGCAATATGAAGTACTGGAAAAGATGTTTAAGCTATGCACATCATTATCATAAATACTGATACATGTTTACTTATGGCATTTCTCAGGTTTTATACCTGTGGTGAGGTGGTATAATAACAAAGTGCCATACAATAAAAGCCATTCTATGAAGGGTCAAAATAATAAAATCCAAATATGATATAGCAGGAAGTAAATAACACAAATACCTATAGCCTAGAAAAAAAATTAGTGGTTTTTGCTAACTTTTAATCATATGTGGCATCACATTTTGAACCAGATGTCCAATGGAAGCCTAAACAAACTTGAGGAAGCTTGAGGAATGTGTTAATGAAAGCTGGAAAGGGCCCAGGCGGAGTATTGAATGCAAGGCATGGAGGAGGCTGTCATTGAAGATAGAAGAAGATGAGGAAAGTGTAACCTGGAAGCTGGAGGAACGAATACCCTTGTTACACGGTAGTGATAATTTGGCAACCCTGTGAACTGCATTAATGTGAAAAATAGAACATGTACATAATGAACTTGGAAGCTTAGCTAAGATTTCCAGATAGAAGAGACTACTCTTTGCTGTGCAGGAAAGATACAAACAGGAAGAGATAAGCTAAATATAAAGGAGCCAGGGCTTGCCCATTTGAAAATAAAACTCTAATTCCCACCCTCCCCAGATGGCTGACAATTCTCAAATTAAATAATGACTTCTAAAATAAACATATTAATATACTCCAGAGTGCTATCAGGAAAACATGGTAAAGATAAAACCAAGGGTGTGATGTAAAGCCCTTTGTTATAACTCAGAAAGATCTAAGCTACTCATTTGAAAACATGAGCTACGTTTTACGGAGTGGAAAAGGGACCCAGAGGACAGAGTCCAGAGCCACAGAGAACAATGGCCAAGAATAAGGACTCAGCCCCAAGTAAGTGCAACTGGAAACATAAGCCTGGCTTGATTTGAGGTTGTTTGTCAGTATTTGAAAGCAAACAAATAAACAAAAGATGTTATTTCTCTTTAACGCTAATGCAAAGGTTTGGCTATGCATAGAATTCTGGGTTGATGGTCATTTTCCGTGTTCTTCAAGTTTTTACTGCTGTTTATGAAATCCCTGTTTTTACTTTTGATCTCTCTACCCTGTGGCTAGCATGAATCTCACAACTTCTAACACCATCAAATCCTTTTCTACACAATTCTCTCTTTCACACCCATGGCTTTGGCTTTCTCTATTGCTTTCCTTGACCATATGGAGTTTTTCTAGACCTACTTTGTCCTGAGGGACATTCTTACTGAACAACCTGAACAAACCTTTACTTATTATAAAAAACTTTTGGGTTTGAATCTCAGTTTCAATACTTATCAATAAGGTGGACTTGGGAAACACTTAAATTCCCTTATGCATCTATATTTTTATCTGCAAAAATTGTGAGTTTTATGGTTTAAATAAATAAA
>NW_012133859.1:233783-235002 GCF_000956105.1 Propithecus coquereli | reverse complement strand
TTATTTAGATTAATACTAAGAATTTCACCTTTTTCTTTCATTGGTTTTCTTTATGAGCACAAAATTATTCATTATATCACTTTGTGATCCTTTTTCTTGTCTGAATCATCTGTAGTGTCTCTAACGATTGTTATTAGTTTTCCCAGTCTCTCGTATTTTTTCTTGATTGATAGCATGAGAGATTAAGCAGATTCTTGTTTTAAATGTTACGAAGCATCAACTTCTGCCTTTGTTGATCTTCTCTAGTCTGTTTCTACATTTCATTAATTTCTGTATTTACATTTATTAACCTCTTTTTTATTACCTGTGTTTAGCTTCCTGTTCTCTCTCTAATCCCAGGGGTTTATGCAGTTACTGACTTTATGCTTCTTTCCTTTGAAAAGCAACAGGTATTTTACCTTTTTTATTTAACACACATTTATCACAGGATTATTTGCTTTTAATATGTGTTGGTATTTTACATTTTCTTTACCAATCAACTGAAAATCTTTTAATTTGTATCATAAATTTAACTCTGGGATACTTAGAGATGTTGAGATGGTCAATTTTAGGTGCCAACTTGACTGTGCTCAGGTAGTTGGTAAAACACTATTTCTAGGCCTGAGTGCTAGTGTGTTTCCAGAAGAGATTAAGATTAGAACCTGTAGACCGTAAAGAAGATCCACCGTCTCAATGTGGGTGGGTATCATTGAACCGATCGAGGGCCTGAGTACAACAAAAAGGTAGAGCAAGTAAATGTTCGTGTTCTCTTCTTGAGCTCAGAAATCCTTCTCCTCCTTTCCTTGGACATTACTCTTCTAACTCAAACTGAATTACACCACTGGCTTTCCTGGTTCTCTACCCTGCAGCCTATAGATCAGGGGACTTCTAAGCCTCCATAATCAGATAAGCCAACTCCTCTAATAAACCTCTCTCTCTATACAAACACACACACACACACACACACACACACACACACACACACGCACGCACACACATAAACATATATACAGACACATTCTCAGGTTTGATTTCTCTGGAGAATCCTGAGTAACAAAGGTGTAATTTCTAACTTCCAAAGATATGATCATTTTCTTATCTTTATTTTTATTTGATTTCTTGCTAAATTGCAATGTGGACTGAAAAAATTTTTTTATTGTCTAAAAGTGTGTTGAGGGGCTGGACGCAGTGGCTCACGCCTGTAATCCTAGCACTCTGGGAGGCCGAGGCGGGAGGATTG
>NW_012133859.1:230571-232233 GCF_000956105.1 Propithecus coquereli | reverse complement strand
AAGGAGGAAATGAATTTCAAGTGTTAAGCGACTAGCCTGGGGCCACCCCACCACCAAGTGCTAAAGTGAGATTCAAGCCCCATCCCCTGGCCTCAAGCCACACTTCTTGTACTACACCTCGTGGCTCCTTACCTTCACCATGCCCTGCTCACCTCTGTGTGAGACTGGGCCAAAGAGGCAGAGCTTTGCCCTGATGAAACTCAGCTGGGAAAGTGCACTTCGGGCGACCCAAATTTTCCACCACCGCACATGTCTGAGAATGGCCGCATACTTTGTAGGTTACAAATACATTTTAGCAAGTATGCAAATTTGCAAATATGGAATCTGTGAATAATGAGGATCAACTGTATTTGCATATATAAATTTAAGTTTGTTTTGTGTTCTTTTGTCTCTTATTCAGTTGTCTTCCTTGTCCCAGACATGTCTCTCTTTTGTCATGTTGTCTGATACTGGGGTGTCAACCAGCATGGCTGCGTTCTGGAGGGGGTGCCTCTCCAGGTTGCAGACTTCCAACTTCTCCTTGTATCCTCATATGGTGGAAAAAGGGTGAGACAGCTCTCTGGGGTCCCTTTTGTAAGGGCACCAATCCCATTCATGAAGGCCTCATCAGCTCCCAAAGTTTCTACCTCCTAAAACTCTCACTTTGGGAGTGATAATTTCAACACACAAATTTTTGGGGGACACAAACTTTAAGGGTATTCAAATAGTTTCTAGACTTTTCACATATCCTACACCCAGTTTTCCCTACATCTTACGTAAGTGTGGTAGGCTAGCCCCCGACCTTATCTGCAATTTCACTTTCCCTAGTTTCAGTTACCCATGGTCAACTGTGGTCCAAAAATATTATGGTATGCTGGGGACAAGAGAGAGGCCACATTCACATAACTTTTGTTACAGTATATTGTTATAATTTTCCATTTTATTATTAGTTATTGTTAATCTCTTACTGTGCCAGATTTATAAATTAACTTTTATCATAAGTATGTATGTATTTAATATAAGAAAAAACAGCATATATAGGGTTTCATACTACCCACTGTTATAGACAGCCACTGGGGATCTTGGAATGTATCCTCCATGGATAAGGAGGAACTACTGTATATTTCTTAAAAATCAATGAACCAATATTGATACACTATTATTAGCTAAAATCCATATTTCATTCATATTTTTCTTTGTATTTTTAACTTAACAACATTTTTCTCTTTCAGGATATCATCCAGGATACTACATTATATTGAGTAGTCATATTAGGTTCCTCTTGGCTATCGTGTTATCTCTTTGCTTTTGAAGACCTTGTCAGTTTTGAGGAGTACTGGTCAGGTATTTGTAGGAAGATCCTCAACTGGGATTTTTCTGATGTGTTACTCATGATTAGCCTGGGATTACGGGTTTACCTGAGGAGTATCGGTGAGGTAAAGTGCCATTTTAATCACATGATATTAAGTGTATGGACAATCCACATGACTGTCAGTGTTAATGTTGACTGAGATCACCTGGCCAAACTAGTGTTCGTCAGGTTTCTAGATTGTAAAGTTTCACTTCTTTCCCTTTTTCATACTGTACTGTTTGGAACGAAGTCACTATGAGCAGCCCACACTTAATCGTGGAGACTTACAGTCCACCTCCTTGAGAGTGGAGTATCCACATAAATTATTTGGA
>NW_012133859.1:219114-219739 GCF_000956105.1 Propithecus coquereli | reverse complement strand
GTAACATTTTTTCTTAAACTCTGCATCTTTAAATTATTATCATCCTTTAAGGTATACATCTATCTGTCTCATGTACTTTTGCTTGTATGCTACATTTCACAATGTAAAATAGACTTAGTGACTTCCTGTCACATATCGACATAATAAATTAGCATTAGAGGCAGAATACCTACATATCTCAGAAATGTCATGGGTTCAGTTCCTGACCCCTGCAATAATGTGAATATAGAAATAAAATGAATCACACAAATTTTTTGGTTCCCCAGTGCATATAAAAGATATGTTTGCACTACAGTATGGTCTATTAAGTGTGCAATAGAACTACATCTAAAAATGTACATATCTTATTTTAAAATACTTTATTGCTAAAAAAATTATAATGATCATCTAAAACTTAAGCAAATTATAATCTTTTTGCTAATGGAGAGTTTTGCCTCAATGATGATGGCTGCTCACTGATCAGGGTGGTCGTTGCTGAAGGTTGGGGTAGCTGTGGAAATTTCTTAAAATAAGACAATAATAATGTCTGCCACATCAATGGACTCTTCCTGTCATGAAAAACTTCTCTGTGGCATATGGTGCTGTATAGTAGCATTTTATGGTCTGTAAATCTTTTAAAATTAGA
>NW_012133859.1:216979-219064 GCF_000956105.1 Propithecus coquereli | reverse complement strand
TATAATGTCACATGTTGAGACAGAAGCCTTGCAGTGATAGCCTGACCTCACACAGAAGAGCCGCCCATCGTGCTGCAGGTGGGTCACTGCTTGTTTCAGGTGGGCCACCAGTGCTGCAGGTGGGCCATGGAATGAGACTCGGAGCTCCAAGAGTATCTGCTTCAGGTTCCTCACTCACATACTCATGTTAAAAGTTACTTGTGTATCTTGCTTTCTGCAATGACTTAGATAAAATATATGTTCTGCTTTACCATGAATTAGTCTGTATATTTGTACTCTGGTTATATAAAAACACAAACCATTCCTTGATTGTCTAAATTATTCAATTTAAGGTGATAAGTAGTCTGCACATACTGGCACATGAGGATTAGGTACCTACATTAATGACCTCAGATTCATTTGCATGGTCAGAGGGGTGATCTGTTTATTTTCTTTTTAGCAAAGAATATATTTGAGAAAAAACTGAAGAGTACACTAAGTGGAAAAATGCTCAAAGAGAAAAAAATGAACTGTTTAATACCCAGTGCATTACTTTCTCTTTTTACATGAATTTCCATTCTACAATTTTTCCCTGTAGGAAAACTGGCCATCTAAAGAGGGGCAAAGGAAAAGAACCAACTGATAAACATAACAGAGCATGTGCATATCTGGACTGAATATTTAAACACTTGGGAAATTATGTATGGAGACGTATGGAGACTCGCAGGTCATGTCAATTAGCTTGCTTGAAACCAGAGTTAAATATCTGCCCCATGACTATGCTCACTGCAGTGCCCCTGCCTGCAGTGTGCTCTACTCTCTCTTTCATCCACTTTCTATGTCCTTTTTCAAAATTTTTCAAACATACTTGGCCCAAAGTGATTTCTACTTCCTCTTGGTTTTTGGAGGACTTACTAAGGGTGTTTTTTAAATATTATACTGAGTCCATACTACCTTATATTGTTATTTATATTTTCATGAATTTATTGTAGATCTCCAAATAGCTAATCTCTTGAAGATAGTGCTTTATGCCACTCTGTATACCTAGAGCTAATCCAGTGACCACTCGATAAGAACCCAAGCAAAAAAATGTCAGAGCCTGAAATTATTTGGGGGAGAATCAACCTTCTATTTTAAAAGTAAGAAAACTGTAACCCAAGTAGATAAAGTGAGTTGCCTAAAGTCAGATATTATATATATATGTGTGTGTGTGTGTGTGTGTGTACATATATATGACACAGAGTTTAGGAAACATAGTGTTCTCCCAGAAAGTGATGTGAAATAATCTGTATAGTCTTGGGTATGAAATTGGACAAAATGTGGCTGAATAGATCCATCCAAGGAATGAACAATGGCATATCAGAATGTATACTCAGCAAGACATTTGGATTTAAGCCACGCTTATTTGTTAGATAATACATCTCTTCTGTCTATTATATTTCATTTTTGAAGCTACTCATTAAGACAGTTTAGTTGTCCATGGTCGCAAAAATTACTGAACTGAGCAATGCCCTTCTGCAATACCTAAATGCAAACACAGTTGTTTCTACATGTCTGTGGACAGTATTTTAAGAACCTGTCACTGAAGCGTATCTTTTCCCTTCACAGTTTATTCCAGCTGCTGACCTTGGTCTGATTAGTCATACTAAATGTGCTGAATCCAACAGCTGCTCCCTTACGCCTTGATTTCATGGTGATTCCACTGCCTTGAAATCATGTTGCCATGGGTACTCACCCAGTGTCTTTGCCTCTAGAGAGGCCACTTCAGCTCTCTTCAATCTGACTGGGTGTTAGAATTTCTGTCAATGTAAATTTCTGGTTTAAAAATGGCTCAGTTACTGGGGATGAGTCTATCGTTACTGCTGTTTGTGAAAGAAGCAAAAATGAAAACAAAATCTAGAATTTCAAGTATTTCCCCAGTGTAGTTACCAAGAAAATTATCATATTACTAAATGTGCTTCTATTGAGTAGATAATATAAGTTATATTTTTAATTTGGGGTGTAACTAAGAGAGGAATCATGTAGCTCCCTGAATCCAAGTCCGTGCTTTCAGTTTTTCCCAGTAGGTGTGTGGCATTATCTCCATATTTGGTTCTGATTCTTTAC
>NW_012133859.1:215178-216929 GCF_000956105.1 Propithecus coquereli | reverse complement strand
TTCTTCAGTATTGTGTTGGCTGTTCTAGGTCTTTTGCCTTTTATACACACTTTGGAATACATTTCTCAATATGTATGAACTAGCTTCCCAAGATTTTGATGAAGATTGTGTTGAATCTATATAGATTGAGTCATGAACAATTCATATCATAACAATATTGAGTTTTATAATCCATGAAAACTAAATATCTCCCCATTTAATTAGATTTTTATTTCATTAATCGGAGTTTTGTGGTTTTCTGCATATAGACTCTTTACATCTTTGTTAGATATATATCTATTTCACTTCCTTGGGTACTAGTACTTTTTTAAAAAGAATTCAAATCCAATTGTTTATTTCTGTTATATAGAATGGGAAAGCAATAAAATCTTGTATATTAACCATTAAACTGCAATCTTGCTATATTCACTTATTACTTTTTTGGGAAGAGGAAGATTTTTTAAATAGACAATCATGCTATTTGTAAATAAAAATAATTTTTGTGTGTGAAGTGCGTATATTGGTTTTTTAGCTGATAAAAACACATTTTTAATTCAAACTTCTTATTTTCATTAAATTAAAATATGAATTCTTTCTTTTGCCCAGATTTTTCATTAAGATTTGTTGAGAGCAATAAAACATTAAATAGTATTCATAATTAAATTTTATACCAGTATAATGGTTATAAATCTTACTTGAAATTAATATTAATCTTTCTTTAACTTAAATTATCTTCAGGTAATTATTTCTTTGGGATATGTCTTTAAAATAATTTCTAGTGAAGAAAAAAAGGAAGTGTTCTAAAAAACTAATAATGTTAAATTTTGGTATAGAAAGAAACAGAAAAAAATTATATTTTCTGCCAGACAATTTCAAAATATTCTGTTGTTTCATTTATATCAATACATCAATTACATTACTGGTTGCTATATTTTAGTACATTTTCATAACTATGTTAAGTAGATTTCAACTTATTCAAATTAAAAAGATTATCAGTGACGCACATTCCCAATGTTATCCTTTTCATCTTTACACCTCTAACAATGACTTAGCTTAATTTTGACTGTCTGAAATTAAACATACATCTTTTTCTGTTTTCACAAGTATCAACTCAGTAAGTTTTATTATTCAAGTCATGTCCTCAAGAGATGCTGTATGGGATATCACATACCTGCCAGAATTTGAAGAGACAAAATGCAAAGGAACAATTGCAAGATCAGAGAAAGGCATTCTATAAGCAGAAACTTTTAAATATCAGTCTTGCCTGGATCTTATCTTTATGCTTTATGACAATTTATGAAAGATGAAAGCTTATGAACACTTATTTAATTCACTTGTCCTATTCTTTATCTGAAGAGTTTCTTGATAGTTTGACATAGATGAAAATAAAGACATAAAGAGATTGAAACAAGAACGTAGGTGCTACACATTTTCTATTTAAACAGAATATCTACTTTTCAAAATGTGACATACTGCTTTTTTATCCAGATACAGAATGGTTCTGTCTGGGAAAGAAGCTCCAGTGCTGAGCACCAGTCTCCAGCGCGTGCGGGCACCATCAACGGCATGGTATTTATTTGAAGGGTCTGTCTCAGGGGCTATGTCCTGGGGGATCAAATAGCTCTCCCTTCAGCCCCATCTCCATTCCTCCCATTAAGAAATTGAGTTACAGACAGCAACATAGTTGGGATTCAACTGGCTATTGTGCCAAACTGATACATTTCTAATCATTTTTAATTTTATAAAAAATATTATGTTCAGAAAGTAAATGT
>NW_012133859.1:210686-211338 GCF_000956105.1 Propithecus coquereli | reverse complement strand
ATGGCTATTACTCAGACTTTGTTGTTCCTTTTATAGAGCACAAGCAGAGTATATTTAGCATAATTCTTAAGGACCCTAGGATTTTTTAAATGGTCAGTGAGCACTGGCTTTAACTTAAAGTCACCAGCTGCATTACACTCTAACAAGAGAGTCAGCCTGCCATTTGAAGCTTTGAAGCCAGGTATTGACTTCTCTCTTGCTACGAGATTTCTAGATGGCATCTCCTTTTTTTTTTTTTTTTTTATTTCAGCATATTATGGGGGTACAGATGTTTAGGTTACGTATGTTGCCTTTGCCTCCCCCTCCCCCCGACATCTTCTTTTGTTATAAAGCTGTTTCATCTGCATTGAAAATCTGTTGTTTAGTGTAACCACTTTCATCAATTATTTTAGTTAGATCTGGATAACTTGGTGCAGCTTCTACATCAGCAGTTGCTGCTTCACCTTGAACTTTTATGTTATGGAGGTGACTTCTTTCCTTAAACCTCATGAACCAATTTATGCTAATCCAAACTTTTCTTCTACAGTCTCCTCACCCTCTTTCAGCCTTCATAGAATTTAAGAGAGTTAAGGTCTTGCTCTGGATTAGTCATTGGTTTAGGGGAATGTTATGGCTGGTTTCATCTTCTATCCAGACAACTAACTTGCTCAAT
>NW_012133859.1:210254-210636 GCF_000956105.1 Propithecus coquereli | reverse complement strand
TTAAGAGAGTTAAGGTCTTGCTCTGGATTAGTCATTGGTTTAGGGGAATGTTATGGCTGGTTTCATCTTCTATCCAGACAACTAACTTGCTCAATATCAGCAATAAGGCTGTTTCACTTTCTTATTATTCATGTATTTACTGGAGTAGCACTTTCAATGTCGTTCCAGAACCTCTCCTTTGCATTCACAACTTGACTAACTGGTGCAGGAGGCCTAGCTTTCAGCCTATCTTGCCTTTCACCCTGCCTTCCTCTCTCAGCTTAATCATTTCTAGCTTTAGATTGAAAGTGAGAGATGTGCGAATATTTCTTGAACACTTAGAAGCCATTGTAGGGTTATTAATTGGCCTACTTTTAATGTTGTTGTCTCAGGGAGTGGGGAG
>NW_012133859.1:208354-208696 GCF_000956105.1 Propithecus coquereli | reverse complement strand
TGGAAACATGCAGTAACACCAAGAATGATAGTGTTGATATCCCTGGTGAAGCATAACACTCCAGTTCAAAATGTTTAGATTTTCTCCTGAGCTTTATTTTCTAAATGAATGTTTATAGCCATCTGTGTTGTCTATAATAGAATGAGAGAAGTACATTTTCCCTAATTTATTTTGTCATCTTCTTTTCCCCATCCACATTCTTCTTAAATCCCGCCTTCTATAATTACATATTTCACCAGGGCTCCAAAAATCATTGACTTTTCTCTTTCCTCAAAGTCTGTGGTCTCTGCACCACAGCTTTCAGAGTTAAATGCAGTTATGTAATAAAATAATATTATTGAC
>NW_012133859.1:203768-204213 GCF_000956105.1 Propithecus coquereli | reverse complement strand
AGGCTTTGCCCCTCGGGTGGGGCAAAGGCAATAAATGTAACGTAAACATTTGTACTTCTGTAATACGCTGAAATAAAAAAAAATAAATAAAATGAGGTATGCCTGTATAACTTATCTTTGCATGTGCTTGTTGCAGTTTGCCTAGCATTTTCCCCACATATAATTTCTCTTAATTCTCAAAGTAAATTAATGATGAAGATGTTATTCTTTTCATTACTTATATACAATTTTATGGATTTATATAGATGGATTAGATAAACTGCTGTGGTGAAAAAGCCCTTAATGGAGGGGATGAGCCAATCCTGGTGTTCTTGATAGAAATCAGAAACGTCTTCCAGGATACCAGGTTTATTCTGATGTTTTTTCTTCTTTTTTGACCATGCTATTTCTAATACTTTTCACTTGGTCATCTTTCTTATTTTAAAGAAAATTATTCCATTTTTTA
>NW_012133859.1:201534-201854 GCF_000956105.1 Propithecus coquereli | reverse complement strand
GAAAATAATGAAAATATTAAAAATAGGATAAAGTATGGGCACAAATGAAACAAAGATGAAGTAAAAGAGAAAAACAATATTTAAGAAGAAAAACATGAAATCAGACAGAAGGTAAAAAGAAAGAAAAATAAAAGAATCAAAAGAAAAAGAAAGAGAAAAAAGAAAGGGGAGGAATTGAGGGGAGAACAGTAGGCACAAGTAAAGAAAGGAAACATTCAATGTCTTAAACTCCCCTCTACAAAAATCCTCCATTCTCACCTTGAATTGACATACAGGCTCTTCATTCTGCTTAATCTCTACTCCAAATTGATCCAGAATAT
>NW_012133859.1:199317-200309 GCF_000956105.1 Propithecus coquereli | reverse complement strand
ATAAAAATATTAATATCACACCCAAATTGCCTTATATTGTACATGGAAGGTATGTTTCCCAGCTTATTTATAGATTCTTTTTGGGATGCATTGCTACGCTTCTATTCACAGGTCTTGGGAAAAAAAAAATTTAAAGTAATTATCTCAGAACACTAAAATTCTACATATCCCATATTTTTTTGATTGTTTAACACTGCCAAGTGAAAATTCCTGTCTTGTCTTCTTAGTAAGTAGTTCTGATATCTGATAATTTAGACAGTAATCTACATTATTTATGAAAAAACCTGTAGGAACAGTGCTTCTTCACTCCAGGACCAGCCTAGGAAGGATCGCTCTAGCTAATCAAAAGGGCATCTGTTGCCAGCTTCAATTATTTAGACATACTAATAGTGTTATAAGATGATCAGTGGAGAGGAATGTGGCAGCATTGACCAAGAAGGAGATGTAGTAAATGAGACTTGCTCTTGGGTTGAAAACACCTAGGTTTAAACCATAGCTCAACTAATTTCTACCTATGAAAAATTATGAAAATAAGCTCTTCGTTATTCTCATCTGTGACATGACATTGATAACATTAAGAGATTTTTAAGAGCTCTGCAAATTGTAAATACTCTAGAAATGCAAGCAAAAATGGCATGTTAATAGTTTTATCAACATATTGCAACGGTCTGAATATTTGTGCTCCTCCAAAATTCATATGCTGAAATTCTACACCCCCAGGATGGTATCAGGAGGTGGGGGCCTTTGGGAGGTGATTAGGTCATGAGGCTCATGAATAGGAGGAGTGCCCTTATCAAAGAGGCCAAAAGGAGCTCCTTCCACCACGTGAGGACAGAACACAAGGAGAAGAGCCATCTATGCACCAGAAAGTGGCCCACACCAGACACCAAATCTGCGTCAGAGCCGTGATCTTTGACTTCCCAGATCAGAACTGTGAAAAAGAAATTGTCTATAAAATGTTTATAAGGTGAAATAAAATGAAATGTTTATAA
>NW_012133859.1:198080-199267 GCF_000956105.1 Propithecus coquereli | reverse complement strand
TTATTCTTCAAACACCTACATTTTATCTGTCATTTAAGCTGTCAGATAATTACCCATTTCAGTCCGTATCAGCTGCTACCTGTTTCTATAAGCAACTACCACAGCTTTAAGTCCTTTCAGCGTTATGCTAGTAAATAGTTCATCTGACAATGGGCTTCGTGGAAAACTCTGCTTTATTTGGGATGTTCTCATTCTATGGCCATGATAATGGATGGCTACCTAGTATCTTGTCTGGGTCTTCCTAGCCTCTTTGCTTACCTACAGGCTGGATTTAGTTCTTGATCAATTGAAGGGAGTCTATGCTAATGTACTTATACATTCTCCAGTGCACGTTCCCATGCTTTGAAAAAAAAATCCCCAGTAGGAAGTTATAATTTTTGCCAAAATTCTGCCCATTCAGTGACAGTGGGACTTCAATCTTTTCAATTTTCCCTCCAGCATGGCAATGATTTTGAGTTCATTATATTCTGTGGCATGTCCTGTATGCCATAATTCAATATAGCTCTCACCAAACACTTCAATTAGAATGAGGATCATTGCATTGTAATGCAGAATGTCACAATAACGGTGACCTAAATTAAATTATTTCAGTGTTCTCATTGCTTTATAGAAAACATAGATAGTATTGATTTCATGTTGACTACAGAAATAAGGGAAGGTTTGAAAAAGAAATAAATGACACAAGGAAGAAAGAATAATACTGAGCTAGAAATAATGTTTTATGAAAAACTAATTCAATCAACACAGAGGATACATGCACAACAATTAAGCTGAATAATATATTGCAATCACTCCTGGAAAATAACTATAAATGAGGTGAATGAATGAAAATTTTCAATAAAGATTCACAATCGACTCTGGTCAAGGCAGCAGCATGTAACAATTTGGAAGAAAATGTGAAAATATTTCCCTTGCACTAATTTCATAAGGTTGCAAATAATGATTGCTGGTGCTTCATAATCACATGTCAGATCTCAAATGTCAGGGTGATAATTGCTGAAGACTGCAAGTACTATTATAACCAGCATACATCTTTAGGGTCTCTAGTCTACGACAGAAGCTTTTGATGCACTACTCATTTTGGCTCAAGCCTAGAACCAAAGTTGCTAATACAGGCTTTACTTATTTGTATTTTCACAAATTTTAGAATAGAAGTTGTTTAGTGATATATATATATACACACACAC
>NW_012133859.1:191346-192732 GCF_000956105.1 Propithecus coquereli | reverse complement strand
ATCATAATTTTGAAAAACTCCTCAAGGCAGAATGTGGAATAAAGAGGGTGAGACATTCTCAGGGACTGCACATTTAAGGGGGAACCAGTACTTTTGTGGGCTTTACCTACAGGAAATTCATTAGTTTCTCACTGTGGGTATTTGAAAAACGATCCCTTTTTGTAACTGGCAAGGAGAAGGGAAGAGAAAATTCATGGTGAAGTACCTTAAGAGCCTTCTCCATAACACAGGTCTATACTCCAGGGGAAATATTTGACAAAGTTTTCTTATACTTGTCAGAGGGGTATTCTTCTCACCCTACCACTGTCCTGTCTCACCTAAGGGAAAATTAAACAACACCAACACGAGGAAATGACAAAGCAAAACAAAACAAATTAAACAGGTATGAGGATTTCAAAGAAATAAATTAAGAATGTTTCGACCAAGAAATGGACTCAAGGGAAGGAGAAAAGCTAAACCCCTAGAGAAACATTTGTGTATATTTATCCATTCGGTCAGCCTATGTCTCTTTAGTGGACAGTTCAAACCATTCAGATTTATTGAAAGAATGGATAAGTGGGGCAGATTTCTGCTCATCCTGATGAGTTGAATTTTGTTGCTTTATTTTCTCTCTTGAGCCATTGTAGTACCTGGCCTTTCACCTTTAGCTTTTGGATGGTTTTACATTGGTGAGTGTTTATTGTGCTGATCCGTGTGTAACACTGTTTTGAGTACTTGCTGGTGGGCGAGTCTTGTCTTGATGACTTCCCTCAGTCTTTGCTGGTCTGAGAAGGTTTTTATTTATCCTTCATATAAGAAACTTAGTTTTGTAGGGTACAAGATTCTAGGCTGGGCATTATTATGTTTGAGAAGAGCGAGAATGGGGCCCCAATTTCTTCTGGCTTGTAAGGTCTCAGTTGAGAAGTCTGCTGTTATTCCAATGGATTTTCCTTTGTAGGTTACCAGCTTCTTTCACCTTACAGCTTATAGGAGGGCCTCTTTCACGGTTATTTTGGCCAGTGTGATGACTATGTGTCATGATGTCTTCCTGTTTACAATGAATCTTCCAGGAGTCCTTTGAGCTTCTTGTACCTGGATTTCTAGGTTTTTAGCAAGGCCTGAGAAATTTTCCTCCATTACATCCTCAAATAACTTATCCAACCCTTGTGTATTTTCTTTTTCACCCTCAGGAATGCCTATAATTCTCACCCTAGGCCCTTTCACATAATCCTGCATTTTTTGTAGGCTTTGCTCTTTTTTCTTATTTCTCTGCTCTATCTCTGCAACTGATTTATTTAATTGAAAGGTGTTATCTTAAATCCCTGAGGTTCTTTCTCCTGTTTGATCCACTCTATTCTTGAGGCTTTCCACTGTGTTTTGTAATTCCTTGAATAAATTCTTCATTTC
>NW_012133859.1:189981-191296 GCF_000956105.1 Propithecus coquereli | reverse complement strand
AAAGGTAAGCATGTTCAAAGAAGTAAAGAAAGGCGTGATGACAGTGTTGTAGCAAAGAGAGAATATTAATAAAGAGAAAAAATTATGTTACAAAAACCCTACCTTTTACACTAGTTTAAAAAATATCACAAGAATGGAAAAACAGACACCACATGTACTCACAATCAGATTGGCGTTAAACGACCAACATTTAAGTGCACATATAGTAATAACATTCCTCCGGTGTCCGGCAGGTGGGAGGGGGAAGAGGGGATGGGTATATTCACACCTAATGGGTGCGGTGCTCATCGTCTGGGGGATGGACACGCTTGAATCTCTGACTTGAGTGGGACAGAGGCAATATATGTAACCTAAACATTTGTATCCCCATAATATGCTGAAATAAAAAAAAGTATTATAACCCAAATAAACTATTCATTGGAAGATCTAAAAAATAGCTTTGAAATAGCCATAGGAAGGATTAGCAATTTGAGAACTGATAGAGATTATGCAAGCTGAAGAAGAGAGAAAAAAAATAGAAGGAAGGAAATGAACATAATGAAATGTGGGGCAATATAAATGAGAAATAGTAATATGTATTTTTTCTTTTATTGTTTTGTTGATTTTTATGTTTCTTATTTTCTTCTATTTACTTTGCATTTCCTTTCTCTTGTATTTGCTTCTTAAATTGAGAATTTAGGTCATTGATTTTAGAATATTCTTTCTAATACAATTATTTAAAGTCATAAATTTTCAATTATGTACTGCTTTACTGTAGTGTACCGCTTTTTATATGCTTTGTGATTTGTAATTAAGTTTGAAATATTTCCTAATTTTCTGTGCAATTTTATCTTTGACCTATGAAGTACTCAGGAGCATGTTATTTAATTTTAAGACTCATGGAGTTTCTTAGACATCTTGTTGTTATTGGTTTCTAGTTAATTTCATTGTGATTAGAGAAAACATTCTGTACTTTACATTTACCAAGATATGTTTCATGGCCCAGCATATGGTCTAATTTGAGGAATGCACCATGTGAACTTTAAAGAATATGGATTCTGTATTTGTTATGTGAGGTGCTCTAGGAAATGTCGATTCCGTCAAGGTGGTTGACATGGTTGCTCAGATCTGTGTCCTTACTGATTTTTTTCAGGTTGTTCTTTCAAGTGCTGATAAAAAGTAATAAGATCTACTCTTAATATTATGATTGGTAAATTGTTAATTTTCCCTTTAATTCTTTCAAATTTATCTTCATGCATTTTGAGTCTTTCTTATTGCAGGAATTGTTTTTAATTATTATGTCTTTCTAAAGAAATGTCCCTTTAATCATAAACTG
>NW_012133859.1:186300-188446 GCF_000956105.1 Propithecus coquereli | reverse complement strand
CTCAACAGAACGATTTTTATTGTTATTAAGTTGACAGTCAACCCAGTTAATATAAGACCGCAAGTTCTGTCTCACATTCTGTGACTAGTGGTTCGAATTTCCTTTATATTTTCTGCATCCTTTGCTACACAATTTGTAAATTGTCCCTTTCACGTACTCAGCTGAGGCTAGTGTGGTTAGTTCCTACCTGTTGTTTCCTGAGCCTTTTTTATCATATTCTGATGTGTCCTATGCATGCGTGGCTGAGGAATTGACCAGGGGCTGATGTGTAAGGTTGGGTTCAGATCTCAGTACAGTTATTCAGTGTTTGTGGTGCTGGTTTGGATCTGTCCTACACATGTGTAATTCACAAGTCAAGTAGATACTTGTGTGCCGGCACATAAGAACTACAGGATTTACTTCTTTGGCTTTCTCCTCTCCAGAATTCACTTCTTTCTTACCCGCTCAACAGCGGCTTCTTTCCCTGACTCCTGTGTTCAGAAAGAATATATGTTTACACCAAGGTTATTGCAGTGCATAATGCTAAACTGCTCCATAACTGGAGTCTATCCTTGAAAAAATCTAGAAGAGAAAAGGCAGTAAAAAAGAGAAATAAAAAGGGATCCTCATCTGCTTGTAAGTCTTCTCAAGTTTTGCCTCCCCTTCAAAATTTTCCTACTTTTTTTTACTTTTTGGAATCATCTGTGGGTGGTTGTTTGTTTTTCTCCAGATATTGTGGTGGTGGCCAGGAGTGGGGATAAGCTTTAAAGGCTAATGCCACTGTGAAAGAAATGGTATCATGAGTTCTGATTTTAAAATGCAACATTGAGTTTATTTAAAGATAAAACATAGATTAACTGTCTTATCTCTTAACTTATAGATGTATTTGGGGATTAATTTTAGTTTCTGGATTTTGAATATAAATATATAATTGTCAGATGATTCTATGACAATTTAAATTTGATGTTACTACCCCTAGTTGCTGTGATAAACTGAGTCTAATTCATTTTGATGCCATATCGAGAGTATATCCAATATTAATACATCACAAAAAAAAACAGACTATAGTGAGCACCTCATAATAGAGCAATAGAGCAGGATAGTTGAGATTATAATTTCTTATAAAATCCCAATTGTGCCATACAGTTTCTATATTACAGAGCTGCTGCTGTCTTGCAAAATCTAGCAAAAACCAACATGCTTCAGAATCAAAATGATTTTATCAAGGTTTTCCAAAGACACAGACTTGAAATAACTTGCCTTTCAAAATGATAAAGTTGTTTTTAATATTAGTGACATTGCTTTCACCTTCAAATTCCTGTCCTTAGCAGAATACTATGAAGAAAAGTTAATCATTAAATTGTCAATAAAATGCTTCCAGGTGACACTAATTTTGCAAAACCTGTCTAAGTTAAAAGCCACAGAAAAGAGCTTTCCCCCCAAAATTTTAAATATGACAGTGCATTAAGCTTTGTTTTATGCAATGGCACATGATTTACATATGACAACTTTTGAGAACTATGACTTCATCATAACTGGAGGATGAAAACTTTCTTTGCTTTTATCTCTAAGACTCTAGTCACTTTTGACGAGATGGGAATTGAGACTTCAGTGCTGAGATGATAAATCAATCAAGTCTTCTTTGGGTTTGCACTGAATGAACTCCACTCCTTGAAAACATTCTCAATAATAAGGATAAGGCTCACAAGTCATGTGTGGTGGCGGTTCCTCTAAATGAGTTTGGTCTGTTCTCTGTGATGACTTTCCAGCCACGGTCCACACCTATGCAAAATATTCATGAAAAGAGAAATCTGTGACCCTCTGTACTTCAAATTAATGATTCCTCAGATCTTACATCCTGTCCCACACCTTATAATTGTCCATTCTTCTGGATTTCTCTGCTGTTTGCATCCATACTTGATTTCTGCTTTTTATCTAGACCACTTCTCACAGAAGTGAGGCCCAAATACTTTATTATTACACTTATATTACACCCCTTGAGACATATTTTATATCCATGGTTCTAAATACTATGGCTGTGGTTAAATTATATCTGTCCCCTTTGCCATGCACATTGTTTCAAATCTATAAATTCTGGAGGGCAATGATGTAGCACTGACATAGGTTAATAATAATAATAATAATTGGACTTCCAATTTCAGCTCCA
>NW_012133859.1:180876-182137 GCF_000956105.1 Propithecus coquereli | reverse complement strand
ATAAGAAGAAAAGCAAAACAAAACAAATTTCAAATCCCAGAAAAATTACCACTCAATCCTCTACTTACCTCATAGACATTCCATTTTGTATTCTTCAGGGACATTGTCTTTAATTTTTCAGAAAAATGATGCTTTCTACCATTCACTGCCCAATTTTCCAGAACAAAAAACTTAGGAAAAAAGAAAAAAAAACAGAGATGCTTTGAAAATTACATTGAAATATCTATTTATAGTGATTATCTTCACAAATTAATTCCATGACTTACTTACTTAGAGTACAGATAATGGTTAATTTATGTAGCCTGTTTAGAATTAAACCTTATAATTTATTTTAATTGAAAAGATGAAAAAATTATTCCCTCTCATACTTTTCACCAACAACATAATTCTTCTTGCTGGTCATTTCTTCTATGTGGTACATATTGTTTTCTCTTTGGTTTTAATTATTTTATTTTATCTGCTCAGTAGCTGTCACTTCACATCTGTATTTCCCTGGTTTCTTGGAAGACTGAAATCTTTTTTTTGCAAGTCCTGTTTGTCAACTTGTATTTTCTCTACCTCTTCATTCTCTGAAATCTTTTTTCTTCTTTTAAATATTCTCTGTTACATCATTCTTTGTTTTTATTTTTTTGCAACCTGTCAGTACCATTGTTACAGACTCTTTGCCCACAGCATACAAGATCCAGAGATGACAAGCTACATTGCTATTTGCATAAATTGCTTTCAAGGCTTGCTTATAAACATGACAGTTTGCTTAGCTGCTGTCACAAGTACTATATTAATATTTCTTCTCATTAACTTCACAGTGTGTTGAAGAGTCATTCATAATCTAGGGACCAAGTCCATGTTTGTATCTTATAGTTAAACAATGCAAATTACCAAGGGTCCTGGTTAACCAATTAATTAGGTCCTGAGTATATTGTTCCATGGTGGTTAGTCTTGCCGTCTGTACCCACACTACACAAAATAACTCAGAAAAATGACAAGTTATTTTTTTCAGACTGTGTAACAATTCCATCAGTATAATTAAGTATTTTAAACTTACTTGTTAGGTAACTGATTATTTTCAGTGTGTGCCACCCTCCATCCTACCCAGGAATGTACATATATTGAATACAGAGGAGATGGCATGTTTATTGTAGGGTTTACTTTTATGTACTACTTGAAAGTTGAAATCATATGAGTTAATTTCTCTTGAGTATACCTATAGAAGGAGCTCTTGATATGATTTATGATATGATATGATTCTAATCTTGTTTTA
>NW_012133859.1:178839-180826 GCF_000956105.1 Propithecus coquereli | reverse complement strand
TGTTTGATCCACTCTATTCTTGAGGCTTTCCACTGTGTTTTGTAATTCCTTGAATAAATTCTTCATTTCTAGAAGTTCTTTCTGATTTTTATTTAATATTTCAGTTTCTTTAGTGAATTTTTCTTCTAAGTCCTGGATTTTTTTGGTGGTTTCTTTGTGTTGGGTATCTATTTTCTCTTGCATAACATTGAGTTTTCTTAAAATCCATGTTTGAAATTATTCTTCTGTCATTTTAACATTCTGAATTTGGTTGATATCCATTGCTAGAGAGCTGATGTTTCCCTTTGGGGGTGTGCTTTCCATTTGATTCTTCTTACTTCCAGAGTTCTTTTGCTGATTCTTTCCCATCTGGAGCAGCTATTGTTTCTTGCCTTTAGATTTTCATTTAGATAATGACATGCCCAGTTTAGTCTCTGAGCTAGTAGGTGGTGTTTGTGGGTAAGATTGAACCACATCCTTTATGATGAGTCAGTAGATGCAGTAAAAGGGTGGGCAAATTGACCTCCCTGTCAGTAGGTGGTGTTTGCTGGGAGGAACAGGCTGCCATGTTGTTTTTGAGTCCTGTAACCAGCTCTCTCATTCCTCTAGAGAGGCACTCTAGTGCCTCAGGTGATGGGTGGGGCCCTAGGACTTCCAGGTAAGTCCTTATTCTCCACCTTGGTGGGGGCAGGCAGAGGAGTGAGGCTGAGCAGAGCTGCATTGGGTGAGCCTGCCCTCAAGCTCCATAAATGCTGTTAGCAGGGTTCAAAGGTCTGCTCTCAGCTTCTGGGCAAAGCTGCCAGGGAGGGGCTGAAATGGCCCCACACTTGGCCAAAAAGTATGTATATGGGGGTAGAACTGTCTGAGACCTGCAATCTGGAGCAGGCCTTACTCTTTTCCACCCTCCCCCATTCCATGGTTTCTCCCCAGCCTCCGCTGGCAGGCAGGACCTCAAGCCAGTGGATCTCCCCTGATTGTGATGTGGGCCGAGAAGTTCCCTGCCCAGATTGCAGCCTGGACTGGGAGCGTGTCCCTCCAATGGGAGAAGGGTTGCCCCTCAAGCACACTACAGCTAGGATTCACTCTGATCTGCCCCTGAAGGCACATACACCTCAGTAGACTCATTCACAAATATCACTTCTGTGCCCCTAGGGAATGCAATTGAGACCTGGGTGTATGAGATCTGGCCTGCAGGCCTGTCCCTTGGGCCTAGAGATCAATCCCTGACCCTGCCAGGGAGAAGAGTGCTGGTCTCAAGTCACCCATGGGTTGCCCAAGCTGGATCAGTGGCTCTTCACCTTGGAATTTGCCCCGCTCTGCTGGAATCACCAGACAAGCAGCACCTGGGAGGGCTGGTAGGTAGGGAGCTCACAGTCCTAGTGCCCCTCAGTCTGCTGTAGGTCCCCAAAAGGAAAGGTCCCATTGCCTGAGGATGCCTCCAGGTGGTGGCTAAATTACCTCTCTCAGCAGCCATGGGTAGGGAAGGAGAAGGGAAGAATGAAGCAATATGGTGCCTGCCGATTGGCTCAGGTTTGCAGGGCAGGAGGTGTCCTGAGGGAGCTGGGAGCCTGGTGCCCTATCCACAAGAGGCTCACTGCTCACTGGTGGCAGCCATCTCTGGGCTGGTGTTAGCAGATCTCTCCTGCAGCTCAATAGGTCACCAGCGGTTCGAGATGCCAGGGAGGGGAAATTTAACTGCTCCACCTACCCTTGTCACTGGTCTCCAACCCTCTTGGGATTTCTACCCTGCTGATGCCTTTCTCCTTCCAGTTTTCCTCCACAACTTCTTTATGTGGAGTCCTCTATAGTTTTAGGCACCCTTCCTTCCAATCCTCATCCAATCTATGTTTGTCTGTCTGTTTATTTTTTTCACTTTCATATAAAATCTATCTTTCTTGCAGAGACACTCTGGCTGGTGGTTTTCCTCATCCACCATCTTGCCCCTGAGAAACACTTGTGAAGAAAGGCCACAACGTCAAGACACCAGTCCACTAAATGTTCAGATCAC
>NW_012133859.1:178243-178789 GCF_000956105.1 Propithecus coquereli | reverse complement strand
CTAAAGAAATGTCCCTTTAATCATAAACTGCTCTTATTTACCTCTATTAATACTCTTTCTTTTAAATCCTGTTTATTAATATTATACCTACTATTGTCATGTTTTATCTTTTTTCCTTTACTTTCATCTTATACCTGCATTTATTCTAAAATTACATCTTCTTTAGGCACCATGTGGTTGGATCCTGATTTTTGAAATTATCACATCAATATTTATCTGTTAATTGGAGGGCTTAGAATATTAACCTTTAATAAAATATGAAGAAGTTTAAGTCAGATCTTCTAATTTGTTATATGTTTTCTGTTAGTTCTCTCTGATTTTTATTCCATTGTTTTACTTTTCTTCTTTTTGGTTATTATTTTAATATTTTAATAGGCCATTTTACATCATCTATTTGGCTTTATGGCCAAAATAGTTTCTAATAGTTTTTAGTGGTTGCTTCTGGGATTACAATATACATATCTAAATTTTCACAGCCTACTTAAAGTTAATATTTTACCATTTTATATGAAATGTAAAAAGTATAGAAATTTTACAATACTATAC
>NW_012133859.1:172044-177287 GCF_000956105.1 Propithecus coquereli | reverse complement strand
TTTTGCATTTCAGAGACGATATCAACTAACAGAGGTATCTGGTGTTTCCTGCACAAGCCATTTACCATAAAAGTTGGAGAGAAAAAAATAAACTAGTTATTTTCTTTCTTAAAGCATTAGCTAGTTTGTGTTTCCTAATGTGCCAGGAAAGAAAACATCTTCCCACAGCTGTTGCCCCCAACCCTAGTATGTTTTTGTGAAGATGTATTTTGACTCACTCTTATAATATTAGTAATGATAGTGAAGCAGATTTTTTTAGAGTATTAGCTAGTTTGTGTTTCCTAATGTGCCAGGAAAGAAAACATCTTCCCACAGCTGCTGCCCCCAACCCTAGTATGTTTTTGTGAAGATGTATTTTGACTCACTCTTATAATATTAATAATGATAGTGAAGCAGATTTTTTTAGAGTAGAATTGTACAAATTGTTAGGACATTGATGCAATGCACTGAATATTTTTGTCCACCCCAAATTCATCTGGTGAAATCCTGACCCCCAATATAATGGTATTAGGAGGTGGAGCTTTTGGGAGGTGATTAGGTCATGAGGGCAGAGCCCTCACAAATGGGATTAATGTCTTTATTAAGAGACCCGGAGAGCTGTCTCTCTTTGAAGATGTGAAGATACAGAGAAGTTGGCAGTCTGCAACCTGGAAGAGGGCCCTCACCAGACACTCTGACCTTGGACTTTCAGCCTCCAGATCTGGGAGAAATTAATTTCTGTTGTTTATAAACAACCCAGTATATGGCACTCTGTTAAGAGCAGCCCAAACTGACTAAGAAAATTGGAGATCACTCTCAGTTTACATGAAAATATTTATTTCCAGAACTTGATTAATTGATTTCTTGAATATTGCACCTGAAACGCATGAAAAGACGAGCCACCACGTCCCCTGAGTCCTTGTCTAATGCTGCTTCTTTATGCTCTCAAGTCACTCAACATCTTACCTTGTTACAGTTCTGGAGCAAGGTCATCTGTGAACGTGTCATTGTAAAGCACAGTCAGTATGTTTTATTTTTACCTTCCGTATCACTTTTGCTACTTATGGTAGCTTTAACATTATCAATCCACCATCCCCTTGCTCTGGAGAATCTCAGTTCTCTTAGATCCCACAGCCCTCCTTACCTTTCTGATGATTCCATTTCTATTCCTTTCCAACCTCCTCTTCCTCTGCCAATATTTTTAATGTTGATTTTACATAAAGTTTGATATTTTATTGTCACTTTAGAAGACTTCCCTGATTGAAATCACCTTTCTTATTATTTCAATTACCATATCTTAAGAAGCAACACATAATGTGTGTCAGAGCTAGGCCCTGCTGCAATATGAGTTCAAATTTCACTGCCATTCATTACAAGATCTATGAGCGTGAGCAATTAATTTAACCCTTTGGGTCTCAGTTTTTTGAAAAGTGGAGATCCAATAATATCTACCACATTTGGCTGTTGTGGAGATAAATATATGCAAGGTACATAGAACAGTGCTTGGAATCTAGCAATAGCTACTTTTTGTTATTAATATTATATCTATTCCAGTGACTTCCATATCTGTATACGTAGCTCACATCATTCCCTTGCATGACAGACCATTATGTCCAGCTACTCACAAACATGTTCTATGATGTTATACAAACATACCAAGTGCAGTGTAGCCACATTTAACGCATCAAAAACTGTGTTCTTTCAATCTTCTTTTTCTCATCTGCATCTCTATGAGAGAAAGTATCATCTTCCCAAATACCATATTCCATCTTCCAAAATTTCTGAGAAAAATATTTGGGAAGGTTTTTATATTTTTTTGTTTTGTTTTGTTTTACTTTCTCTTCCTCATTTTCAATAACCAATAATAAAAATTAATTGATTCAAATATCTTAATATCACTTAAATTTCCCCACTTTTTTATTATCCCCACAGCTACTATCTTTATTTAGACCATCATTAAATCTCAACTTAATTATGTGCATGATTACCCAACCTCTCCACCTGCCTCCATTATTTTCCCATTTCCATCCATTATCTAAAACTTAGTGAACTTTCTCAACTATAAAATAGTTCATGTTACTCATACTTAAAGGTAATGCTATTAAGTGATCTCACAATAAAGAATAAACTTTAAACGGAGAGGACACTAAAATGCCAAGCATTTTCCGTTGTAGTTTATTTGATTTTCTCCAGTTATGAATGCATGCATTCATTGATTTAAGTCATCATTTTATCCTTTGTAATAGATATTCTGTCTAATTTTCTTCTGTTACTGCATTGCCTACAAATTCTACAACATGTAACCTAAGGATGATAATGGTCTAGGGAAGTATTTCTAATCCATTTTGTTACTTATACTTAAAAAATGACTCTGGTCAATTAACTATACAACTAATTTTTCTTTGCTTTGAGACATAACACAGCATTCAGTAATCTTATGTGTACACCTCAATAAATTTTAAGTGTATATCCATCTGTATACTCACTGCCTAAATCAAGGTACACAAATTTCAGTTATCTGGAAGGTTCTGTTCTCTTGTCTACTCCAAACTTTTCAAAAACTTATGGTAAACACTCATGTTACTTAACTTCTTTGTTTACTACGTTTTGGGCATTTTCTATTGATATGCAAGTTTTAAAATTTAATTTTATGATATACCTAGCTTACTCTTAATAAATTCAAAGATCTGCTTCCATCTTCCAGAAAGTTACATTGGTATTTCACTTTTCACAATAGCATTTCTGGGTCTGCACAAATGTGCCTCTCTCATAACCCAGGTCCCTGTCTTTTGAACCATGGTCTGTACTTCAGCCTTAAAATATTAGGAAGATCATATATCCAACTAGAAAGTCAACCCTGGAACCCAAACCTCAGCCTAATCTTTAGCCTTGTCTCCTTAGCAGGTATATAAGCTAAGGGATTATTAAACTCATTGAATATCCCTGATTCTCCAGCTAGGCTTTGACTCAAGAGGTCAAAGACCTTAGGTTTATCTCATATTTAAACTCTCCATGACAGCCAGAGCAGCTAGCGTATCTGAAAATCATTCTACATACCAACATTGCCCATAAATAAATCCTGCTTCGAGGGTATGTTCTCCCAATATGGGCCCCACACCTGAAACAAAAAGTGTAGGCTTAGCAGTGTCCCATTTACTTTTAGAAAGCTAGCTATCTCCACTTTAGCAAATATATGAGCAACCCAATTCCAGAATGCCATCTTAAATGTTCATTTTCTGGTAGCAATTACCGTAATCAGCTAGGATCCAAGCAAAATGCCAAAGGCATATTCAGCTGAGAGTTCTAAATAGATTTTGATAAATAGATTATTTATGGATATGTAATTAGCCCCAGGATGCTGAGACACAATAGTGAGAAGACATGACTACTTGTAATAAGCCCACAAGTTCAAAGGGGAAGAACTCAGTGTGAGCTAGGGACATGAACCTGACCTGTGGGCATTGACCAGTGATTCTCAATCGTGGAACTATTGGCACTGGGTCTGGATAATTCTCTGTGTGTGTGTGTGTGTGTGTGTGTGTGTGTGTGTGTGTGTGTCTGTTTCATTTTGAGAAGCAGAGTTGTTCATCATCCTTGGCCTCTGCTTACTAGACATCAGTAGCATCCCAGTGTGATGATCGAAAAGGCCTCTAGACATTGTCAAAAGCCTTCTCTAATAGAGAAGCACTGGTCATAAAGGGATGTATGACAGCTAGAACACAATATTAGAAAAAGGAGAGAAGGAAGAAATGCCCTGATCACTCTCTCCCCTGGTGCTCAGATTTCCTTCTCATGTCAGTCATCTAGAAGCCAGAGGATGAGGGAACCTGGGTAATGTGGCCTCTAGTTTTAACATCTTAGAGTTAGGGTATTCTGTTATTGTTGTTTTGTTGTTGTTGTTTGCAGGGATAGAAAAGAAGACATGATTATCTTCAAGAATGGCATATAATCTACTGAGTTTTATTTTAATACTAAATTATAGCTTTTTTCTTTAATTTTGTCTATTTTTATACTTCTTATACTATACATTCATATTCTTGATGTTCGCATATTTTGGTTAACTCAATTTTGTCTTCAGTTGTTTCAATTACTATGTCAGGAAGGGAATACGTTGGTTAAAGTCCCTGTGAGTGTGTAATGATGAGGTGTATTTCATGCTTACACCACTTATCTATTTAACAGTTCTGATTGTCAGTAGACTCTGCCTATCACAATCACTTAGGGATTCAGGTTGATGGAGACACCATCTCATCGTGTGCTTTTATCATCACTGTGGCAAACCATGCACAAACTCTCAGTCTTCTTCCTGGAAGTGATATACCACACTCCTGCTCATAGGTCACTTGCTAGTAAGTTACATCTTTACACGTAGCTTCAATGCAGGTAGAGGTGTGTAGTCACACCATGTGCCCAAGAAGAAAATCAAAATATTTTCAAACAATTCTATTACAATTACCACAGAGAATGCATTTCGTTTGGCTTTCAGTCTCCTAAAAAATAAATTATTTTATCATTTTTCCCATTTCCCTCTCTAAAGTGTTCCTGGAGACAGTGGCAAAACAATGTTTTAACCTGGAAAGTTTTATATTATTGTGAATCAGCCACTTACCTGAGCTCTGCCTGACATAAATATGTGGGCCAAATATAAAGATAAATTAAAAGCCACTGTATGGCTACTGGATTTCTGTAGGTGCATATGCCAAGAACAGTAACTAATTGCATTGGAAGAAACAGAAGTGCCTGCCAACTGCTGTAGCACCTAGTCTTGTTATCCAGATTCCTCTAAGTCAGACAGCATGATTAATTTAGGGATTTTCTCTAAATTTCCCTTGGATGTGTCCAGGTCATGTTGAAATTTCAGAGAAAAACAAAAGAAATAGATGACTACTATTTCATTTATATGATCCTTTGGGTACTACATCTGGCTAAAAGGATGACATTCCTTGTAGGTCTAAAGCATCTTTTGACAGTTTCATGGGAAATCAGGAGAGAGGAGTATTTAGGGATTAAATCTTGTGTCTTACATAACCTTCTTGCCGTGATTCCTAATTTGGTACGATAGCATTCAGGATATCATGGAGAGATAAGAATTCATGGGGAAGAGTATAGGCAATAATGAGAAGAATATGAACTAAAAAGGAACCAGCAAAGGAAAAGGAGACTTTAAAATTGAGGTGCAAGGCCGGATGTGGTGGCTCACACCTGCGATCCCAGCACTCTGGGAGGCTGAGGCAAGACTATGGCTTGAGGCCAGGAGTTCAAGA
>NW_012133859.1:167172-171994 GCF_000956105.1 Propithecus coquereli | reverse complement strand
CCACCCCAAATTCATCTGGTGAAATCCTGACCCCCAATATAATGGTATTAGGAGGTGGAGCTTTTGGGAGGTGATTAGGTCATGAGGGCAGAGCCCTCACAAATGGGATTAATGTCTTTATTAAGAGACCCGGAGAGCTGTCTCTCTTTGAAGATGTGAAGATACAGAGAAGTTGGCAGTCTGCAACCTGGAAGAGGGCCCTCACCAGACACTCTGACCTTGGACTTTCAGCCTCCAGATCTGGGAGAAATTAATTTCTGTTGTTTATAAACAACCCAGTATATGGCACTCTGTTAAGAGCAGCCCAAACTGACTAAGAAAATTGGAGATCACTCTCAGTTTACATGAAAATATTTATTTCCAGAACTTGATTAATTGATTTCTTGAATATTGCACCTGAAACGCATGAAAAGACGAGCCACCACGTCCCCTGAGTCCTTGTCTAATGCTGCTTCTTTATGCTCTCAAGTCACTCAACATCTTACCTTGTTACAGTTCTGGAGCAAGGTCATCTGTGAACGTGTCATTGTAAAGCACAGTCAGTATGTTTTATTTTTACCTTCCGTATCACTTTTGCTACTTATGGTAGCTTTAACATTATCAATCCACCATCCCCTTGCTCTGGAGAATCTCAGTTCTCTTAGATCCCACAGCCCTCCTTACCTTTCTGATGATTCCATTTCTATTCCTTTCCAACCTCCTCTTCCTCTGCCAATATTTTTAATGTTGATTTTACATAAAGTTTGATATTTTATTGTCACTTTAGAAGACTTCCCTGATTGAAATCACCTTTCTTATTATTTCAATTACCATATCTTAAGAAGCAACACATAATGTGTGTCAGAGCTAGGCCCTGCTGCAATATGAGTTCAAATTTCACTGCCATTCATTACAAGATCTATGAGCGTGAGCAATTAATTTAACCCTTTGGGTCTCAGTTTTTTGAAAAGTGGAGATCCAATAATATCTACCACATTTGGCTGTTGTGGAGATAAATATATGCAAGGTACATAGAACAGTGCTTGGAATCTAGCAATAGCTACTTTTTGTTATTAATATTATATCTATTCCAGTGACTTCCATATCTGTATACGTAGCTCACATCATTCCCTTGCATGACAGACCATTATGTCCAGCTACTCACAAACATGTTCTATGATGTTATACAAACATACCAAGTGCAGTGTAGCCACATTTAACGCATCAAAAACTGTGTTCTTTCAATCTTCTTTTTCTCATCTGCATCTCTATGAGAGAAAGTATCATCTTCCCAAATACCATATTCCATCTTCCAAAATTTCTGAGAAAAATATTTGGGAAGGTTTTTATATTTTTTTGTTTTGTTTTGTTTTACTTTCTCTTCCTCATTTTCAATAACCAATAATAAAAATTAATTGATTCAAATATCTTAATATCACTTAAATTTCCCCACTTTTTTATTATCCCCACAGCTACTATCTTTATTTAGACCATCATTAAATCTCAACTTAATTATGTGCATGATTACCCAACCTCTCCACCTGCCTCCATTATTTTCCCATTTCCATCCATTATCTAAAACTTAGTGAACTTTCTCAACTATAAAATAGTTCATGTTACTCATACTTAAAGGTAATGCTATTAAGTGATCTCACAATAAAGAATAAACTTTAAACGGAGAGGACACTAAAATGCCAAGCATTTTCCGTTGTAGTTTATTTGATTTTCTCCAGTTATGAATGCATGCATTCATTGATTTAAGTCATCATTTTATCCTTTGTAATAGATATTCTGTCTAATTTTCTTCTGTTACTGCATTGCCTACAAATTCTACAACATGTAACCTAAGGATGATAATGGTCTAGGGAAGTATTTCTAATCCATTTTGTTACTTATACTTAAAAAATGACTCTGGTCAATTAACTATACAACTAATTTTTCTTTGCTTTGAGACATAACACAGCATTCAGTAATCTTATGTGTACACCTCAATAAATTTTAAGTGTATATCCATCTGTATACTCACTGCCTAAATCAAGGTACACAAATTTCAGTTATCTGGAAGGTTCTGTTCTCTTGTCTACTCCAAACTTTTCAAAAACTTATGGTAAACACTCATGTTACTTAACTTCTTTGTTTACTACGTTTTGGGCATTTTCTATTGATATGCAAGTTTTAAAATTTAATTTTATGATATACCTAGCTTACTCTTAATAAATTCAAAGATCTGCTTCCATCTTCCAGAAAGTTACATTGGTATTTCACTTTTCACAATAGCATTTCTGGGTCTGCACAAATGTGCCTCTCTCATAACCCAGGTCCCTGTCTTTTGAACCATGGTCTGTACTTCAGCCTTAAAATATTAGGAAGATCATATATCCAACTAGAAAGTCAACCCTGGAACCCAAACCTCAGCCTAATCTTTAGCCTTGTCTCCTTAGCAGGTATATAAGCTAAGGGATTATTAAACTCATTGAATATCCCTGATTCTCCAGCTAGGCTTTGACTCAAGAGGTCAAAGACCTTAGGTTTATCTCATATTTAAACTCTCCATGACAGCCAGAGCAGCTAGCGTATCTGAAAATCATTCTACATACCAACATTGCCCATAAATAAATCCTGCTTCGAGGGTATGTTCTCCCAATATGGGCCCCACACCTGAAACAAAAAGTGTAGGCTTAGCAGTGTCCCATTTACTTTTAGAAAGCTAGCTATCTCCACTTTAGCAAATATATGAGCAACCCAATTCCAGAATGCCATCTTAAATGTTCATTTTCTGGTAGCAATTACCGTAATCAGCTAGGATCCAAGCAAAATGCCAAAGGCATATTCAGCTGAGAGTTCTAAATAGATTTTGATAAATAGATTATTTATGGATATGTAATTAGCCCCAGGATGCTGAGACACAATAGTGAGAAGACATGACTACTTGTAATAAGCCCACAAGTTCAAAGGGGAAGAACTCAGTGTGAGCTAGGGACATGAACCTGACCTGTGGGCATTGACCAGTGATTCTCAATCGTGGAACTATTGGCACTGGGTCTGGATAATTCTCTGTGTGTGTGTGTGTGTGTGTGTGTGTGTGTGTGTGTGTGTGTCTGTTTCATTTTGAGAAGCAGAGTTGTTCATCATCCTTGGCCTCTGCTTACTAGACATCAGTAGCATCCCAGTGTGATGATCGAAAAGGCCTCTAGACATTGTCAAAAGCCTTCTCTAATAGAGAAGCACTGGTCATAAAGGGATGTATGACAGCTAGAACACAATATTAGAAAAAGGAGAGAAGGAAGAAATGCCCTGATCACTCTCTCCCCTGGTGCTCAGATTTCCTTCTCATGTCAGTCATCTAGAAGCCAGAGGATGAGGGAACCTGGGTAATGTGGCCTCTAGTTTTAACATCTTAGAGTTAGGGTATTCTGTTATTGTTGTTTTGTTGTTGTTGCTTGCAGGGATAGAAAAGAAGACATGATTATCTTCAAGAATGGCATATAATCTACTGAGATTTATTTTAATACTAAATTATAGCTTTTTTCTTTAATTTTGTCTATTTTTATATTTCTTATACTATACATTCATATTCTTGATGTTCACATATTTTGGTTAACACAATTTTGTCTTCAATTGTTTCAATTACTATTTAAGGAAGGGAATATATTGGTTAAAGTCCCTGTGAGTGTGTAATGATGAGGTGTATTTCATGCTTACACCACTTATCTGTTTAACAGTTCTGATTGTCAGTAGACTCTGCCTATCACAATCACTTAGGGATTCAGGTCGATGGAGACACCATCTCATCATGTGCTTTGATCATCACTGTGGCAAACCATGCAGAAACTCTCAGTCTTCTTCCTGGAAGTGATATACCACACTCCTGCTCATAGGTCACTAGCTAGTAAGTCACATCTTTACACGTAGCTTCAATGCAGGTAGAGGTGTGTAATCACACCATGTGTCCGAGAAGAAAATCAAAATATTTTCAAACAATTCTATTAAAATTGCCACAGAGAATGCATTTTGTTTGGCTTTGAGTCTCCTAAAAAATAAATTATTTTATCATTTTTCCCATTTCCCTCTCTAAAATGTTCCTGTAAACAGTAGGCAAAACAATGTTTTAACCTGGAAAGTTTTATATTATTGTGAATGAGCCACTTACCTGAGCTCTGCCTGACATAAATATGTGGGCCAAATATAAACATAAATTAAAAGCCACTGTATAGCTACTGGATTTCTGTAGGTGCATATGCCAAGAACAGTAACTAATTGCATTGGAAGAAATAGAAGTGCCTGCCAACTGCTGTAGCACCTAGTCTTGTTATCCAGATTCCTCTAAGTCAGGCAGCATGATTAATTTAGGGATTTTATCTAAATTTTCCTTGGATGTTTCCAGATCATGTTGAAATTTCAGAGAAAAACAAAAGAAATAGATGATTACTATTTCGTTTATATGATGCTTTGTGTACTACATCTGGCTAAAAGGATGACATTCCTTGTAGGTCTAAAGTATCTTTTGACAGTTTCATGGGAAATCAGGAAAGAGGAATATTTAGGGATTAAATCTTGTGTCTTACATAACCTTCTTGCCATGATTCCTAATTTGGTATGATAGCATTCAGGATATCATGGAGAGATCAGAATTCATGGGGAAGAGTATAGGCAATAATGAGAAGAATATGAACTAAGAACCAGCAAAGGAAAAGGAGACTTTAAAATTGAGGTGCAAGGCCAGATGTGGTGGCTCACACCTGCAATCCCAGCACTCTGGGAGGCCGAGGCAAGAGGATGGCTTGAGGCCAGGCGTTCAAGATGAGCCTAGGCAACATATCAAGACTGTCTCTACAAAAATAAA
>NW_012133859.1:165466-166829 GCF_000956105.1 Propithecus coquereli | reverse complement strand
AATACAGAGGAGATGGCATGTTTATTGTAGGGTTTACTTTTATGTACTACTTGCAAGTTGAAATCATATGAGTTAATTTCTCTTGAGTATACCTATAGAAGGAGCTCTTGATATGATTTATGATATGATATGATTCTAATCTTGTTTTATATTATGAGAGTCTTGATATATAGACTTTATAATAAGTAAATTGTAGGGAAAAAAACAAGCAATCCTATAGGATTATGTTGAATGTAAAGACACTCAGAAATGATGGTAACAGTACGCTGCAGAGAGTATGATATTACATATCTCAATGCACTGATGGAAACTTGGGTCTAATGCAGATATCCTCATTTCTATAGAGCAAGGAGTGCTGACTGCAGCAGCAGCTGTCCGTAAGGGTCTTCAGGGATTGGGGAAATTATCTCCGAAGGTCTCTTAAATCTACCCTGGACCTTAGACTCCAAACAGGTATAATAAATTGTCATTATCAAATTCCAAGCCAAGAAAGTTGTCTTTAAAGGCAGATAATATCATGAGATTATTTTATATACTGTAAAACGGCATACAATTTTTTGAGAAATTTCTCAGTGACTTTCCATAAGTAAATTGAATTACATTCCATAGCAAATTATATATACCTCTATTATGTTTTTTGTCACATTATTTTATATTTAATTTTTTCGTGTCTGATTCTTCCTCTCAGTTCTAAACTAACGGCAGGAACTGAAACATTATTTGGTAACTGGTATCTGTACAATATATGTTGCTAAATTTAATTGAATTTATTTTTAATAGAAGTCTGAGTTTTTCATCATGATAAATTTGAATGGCTTTGGGCGTAGAATTCTTTCAGGAAAAACACTTTTTAGGCCACTGTCGTTTCTATGAGAAGTGTGTATTTATTGGAGCATCAAAATTGATTTGTAGATTAGGACTGCTTTGGATCCTTTCTGCCCCTAGGATTTGTGTTTATGAAATTCATTTAGAGTGCTGTGTGAAGTTCATCCCTTCTCCTGGGCCCAAAGTTACTGCAATATGGATACAAAATGTCAGTCTATAAACATTACTTTGGGGGGAAAGCAATAAAAGTTACAATCAAAAACATTTCTAACTTTAAATATCATAACATTTTTGAATATATCTATGTTCATTTACCTCTGAAATGCAAGGCTGCTGCTGTAAAAATGTTTCACAAAATGCCAAATTCCAACATTTGTTTCTGATCACTAACAGCATTCATTTACAATAATGTGCCATTATGTTTCTCCTTTAAATGCACAGGTTATAATTTTCTTAGTTTTTGCATTTCAGAGACGATATCAACTAACAGAGGTATCTGGTGTTTCCTGCACAAGCCATTTACCATAAAAGTTGGAGA
>NW_012133859.1:146380-152765 GCF_000956105.1 Propithecus coquereli | reverse complement strand
CACTAAAGGAGAAAGGCCATTAAGTTACAAAATAGATAGAGATACACTTAAGGTAGAGGAAAAGTTAACATGCTATACTTTTAAACATGTAAAAATGCCAAAAAAATAAATGTTTTTTTCATTGAAAAGTCAAAGAAAACATTAGTACATATACAGAAGTGTAATAATACTTATCATAAATCAGCTGCATTAAAAAGATTTTAAATGATGTTTCTAATCCATCATATTACAAACATTTTAAAGAAGCTCAACAATGCCCACTGTTGGCAATGTTTCAGGGAAATGAAAACCTCACATTATGTTGTTTAGTGTCAACATGAACAAAGTCTTATTTTCTAAGACAATTTGGAGATTTGCATTACAACTATAAATGCATAAACCTTTTCAACCAGAAATTCTAATTCTAGAATTCCATTTTCCAGAAATATATATGCATAAAACTATATGCTCAAGAATGGGTGATATTACTTGGAAACCACACAAGATCCATTCCTAGGTCAAGTGATA
Organism: Propithecus coquereli; assembly: GCF_000956105.1. Lineage (NCBI taxonomy): Eukaryota > Metazoa > Chordata > Mammalia > Primates > Indriidae > Propithecus > Propithecus coquereli. The sequence continues at coordinate 152,258 of NW_012133859.1, read as the reverse complement.
GGTGCATATAATTTAAGATCAAGCAACCATTAATAAAAGACAAGAAAGAGGTATGAAATATGCTGGGGCTAATCAACATCTGGAATTCTAAAAGCTTATGATACATATGTCTTCAGGAGAGAAGATTGTGTTTCTTGGCACAGAAGCAACAGATGCTGCAGGCACATTACAATTATTGCTGTATTTCATTCTCCCTTGTTGTAAAAGAAGAAAAATGTAGCTGGTTCATATTTGCGAGCAAGTAAAGATGCTCATAGGGGTGAATAAAGTTCAATGCCATTTCAAGACGAGATGCAACTAATCCATCTTCACATCATAAATTCTAGTTGCCTGGTACTATACCTGAACTTTCCATTCTTGAATTAAAGATGAATGAATTAAGGTCTTAGTGTGACATCAATACACACACACACACACACACACACACACACACACACCCCTCAAACTGGCAATTCAATATGTTTATCAAAGAGCTGAAAATACAGATCATTGGTAAAACTTTTAGAAAATTAAAGTCATTTAATATTTAAAGTTAGAATTTAATGAAATGGAAATGTTTGGTGTTTTAACTAGTGATATGAAATGAAGAATCAAATCAAGCATGACTGCGATTTATATACTTCAGTAAATTTTTCTGATTGGGCTATATCTATTACAATAGTTCTTCAAAATATTTTTTGGTTATGTAAAAAATGTTTATTTTATGATATCTTTTCTTATCTTTTAACTCTACTTGTTACTAATTTAGATATGAATTTGAGTATATCTATACTAAACAGTTGTCTAAATGATAGTCTGGTAACTGTGAATTTTGTTAAAATGTAGCTTACATTATGAGATAACAAGGTTTGTAGTATAGATTTATCTCTAGTCCTCCAGACATGGTAAATATTGTAAAGCTCATGTATCTATAGTTAGAGATATGAAGAATTTTATTCAAAAGCTCTACTGCTTGATTATGAAGAAATATCTAAATTTTATTTGTTTTTAAAGTGTCAATAATTACTAGTTTTACAGAATGTCAGTGAATGTTATATGCCCTCAGTATAAATTTTATTATTAATAAAAGATGTCATTTTGGTGAGTATACCATGTTAAGTGTTTCAATCTTCAATTAGCACAGTGAAATATAATATCCCCTTTGAGGGAAAGGAAAACAGATCTAAGTTGAAAAACATCGAGTCTGGTACTTAGCCTCCATTTCATCAGGCTCATATCTACGATCTCTCCAACATACTGACAGAATGATCAGATATATAATCCAGAATGTCATCTGGAATAAACCAATGAAATTTGACACTTCATTACTAACTCTTCATTCAATGAATGTTAATATTTATCTTAAGGAGAGAGTACACTTGATTATTTAATAATCTTAATGTTATATTTCATATAATTAATGTACCAAAAGAAGTCACATACTTACTCATAAATTAATGACTGTAGTCATACATTCAGTACATCTTAATTGAGGATCTACCATTTTCCAACCCTCATAGTACTTGTTGAGTGTAATGTTGAACATAATAATTTCGGTTTATGGAGCTTACAGTCAAGGGAGGAAACAAAACCACTTTTAATGCAACATGCCGAGTGCAGCCCTATTAGACAATTCTGCAACACTTTGCTAGTGATAGCCTCCAGATCCCCAAACTTCACAGGAAAAATCTACTTATTATTGAAAAGATTTGTTCTGTAAAATTTGGACTTAGTCAAAAGGCCCCGCTCAAGGATCCAGAAAGCCACATGTGGCCCCCAAGGCCACAGATTCCCCATCCCACTGGAAAAGCTTATTTAAAGCTCACCAAAGATGATGGTTTGGGGCAACATCCTACAATAGCTGGGGCTCTACCCTCTGGCGAACAGTGACCAAACAGCCCCATGCGGTTCTGTGTTGCCGACAGCTGGAATCAGGGAATGTGGAAAGGGGTTAGACCTGCTTGCCATCTCTCAGTCACTCTCTTGCATCTTACACACTTCTTGTCGTCTGAAATTGAAGCTCTAGCTCTTGCCTTGGTTCCTACGAGTTGTGTTGAGCATGTTTTACCACGGAGACACAGTAAGTGTTGCAAGAATCTAAAGCTAGGACTACCACCTTGTTGCTTTGGGCTCCTCATGGCTGTTATAGGTAGGGGCAATCCCAGGCGCCTTACACAGCGAAGACAAGAAGAGTACATCTGAACCTCAGTGTATTCACCTTACGCTAAAGGTGATCTGTCACAGCAGATCATATGTGGTTTGGTTCCATTTATATGAAATGTCCAGAATAAGCAGATCTATACAAACTGCAAGTAGATTAGTAGTTCACTAAGGCTTTAATGTAAAGTAATTGCTAATAGATACATGGTTTCATTTTGAATTAATGAAATATTATAAATTTGATTATGGTGTTGTTTGCACAATTCTGTAAATACAAGAATTATATACTTTTCATGAATAAATTATACGATGTGCAAATTTTATCTCCATAAACCTGTTTTAAAAAAAAGCAAATGCTTGGAAAAAACTAATGAAATTTGAGCACAAAATCAAGGGTTTAAAATAACAACTACAATCATTATTAAGGAAAATTACAGCCATTTTTAATGAGTTTGAAGAGTTGATATTCCTAGTGTGTCAATTCTTCCTAATCTATAGATTCCACACTGTCCAAATCAAAATACCAGAATTTATTTTTGGTAGAAACTGATAAGCTTATTCTATAAGTTATATGAAAAGGCAGAGGGACAAAATAGACAATACAATTGAAGCAAAAAAATATAAATATGAAGGTCTTACACAATAGATATTAATGTCTTTTAAATAGAGTAATTAAGAAAATGTATATTGGATATGAAAAATTTTGCAAAGTATCAGATGTTTTGTGTGCTAGTTTGGTTCTGCACCATCTACTTTTTAAAAATAATGGTAGAGCTTTTAGAAAAAAACAAAATAGTTTTTATCTTAGAGTAGACAGATATGTCTTAAAAATTTCACAAAATGAATTAAACACTTACACTAAGAAAACATGATAAATCTGCCTTAATATATTAACATATTAAAATAAGTAAATTTTGTATGAGAGTATAACTTTAAGAATTTAAAATGATAGTCCTTAGGGTAAGATACACTATTTGTCTAACAATGACATCAACAAAATGACCTCAAAACACCTCATATTCAGGTTATATAATATTAATTAAGAAAACAGCCAAAACAACGGAAAATAGGGTAAACAGACCTGAATAGACACTGTAAAAAAAGCATCAAGATGAACAATAAATCACACAAGGTCAGTTTTATAAATCATCAAGAAATGAAAATTAAAACTATAATATAGTACCATTAAATGTCCATCATAATGGCTAAAATGAAAACTAGGCAACATGCAAGCACTGTCAAAAACTGTGGAGTGCTTGGGCTTCTTATATGGTTCTGGTGGGAATGTAAATTGGAGAAGCCAAAGGAAAAAATCATCAGTATTTGTAAATTCTGACCTTGTGAATACCATATATCCAGGTAATTCCATTTCCAGGAAAATATACAACAGATACATTGTCACAAGAAATCTATACATTATAAAGTAACAGTAGCCCAGTTCTTATTAGCTAAAATCTAGAAATTACCCATAAGTCTCTCCATGGGTGAATAAATATAGAATTTACATATTTAGAGAATGGATCACTATTCTACAATAAAATCGAATTATCTATATCTATACACAACTTCATGGATGACTATCCCAAACATAATGTTTAATCATGGTTGCCGTACATAAAAATGGGAAAAACTAACATCTGTTGGTAGACATCTGTATAGTCGTTATTCTTGAGGGTGTGCCTGGAAAGATGCACAGGCTCCTGATCTGGGGTTCTGGCAAGGTGCTGTGTCTACATGTGGGTACTGGTTATATAGGTGTGTTCACATTTGCTTTTGATAGTGTGTATGTGTGTGTTTGTGTAGCCCAGGCCAACCAAATACAAATTGAATCTATAAATCGGATCAGATTTTGTCTCCAGGTTTGCAAATTATTTCAAAACTCTACAAAAATTCCTATGCAAAGAAAAGGTGATAATCACTTCGCTATTAAAAGGTGGAGATAAATAACAGAAAACATTGTCTTTGTATATTAAGTAGCTACCATTTAAGTGTCATTTATGTGATTTACATCCATGGTTGCCTTTAGCACTTATTTCAATCCAGAAAGACATATATTATTGTTCTCATTAATAATGAGAAAACTGAAGCACAGATTGTACCAAGTACTTTTCTCAAGGTTCAATAGCTAGTAATTATCAACATTAGATTTTAAATCCAATGCCATCTAAATTTTATGTTCTTTTCACACCATCACCACCTGCTAAATTTATATTTAATAACACAAAGAAACAAGACATAAAATTTTGAATTAACTTTTTGTTTCTATTTCCCTTTAGGAGTAAAGTTTAAGAATACACTGACCAATGTAAAATTAGCTTCTTTTTTTGACAAAAGAATTGAAGAGTATGTTACAAACTCTTAAAAACAATAAAATACTTTTTCATCTTCATTCACTATGCCTCTATTTATTGGTGTTTCTTTTTGGACCTTCTCTAATTTTTCATAGCAAATAAAAAAATTACAATTATGGTGAGTTTCCACAAAATACTGAACATCAGAGAGAATATGGGGACAATGTACAAAAGCAATATTTTATCTTTCCCTTTATGTCATCATGCTTCTGCACACATCTGCATTTGTTGAACTTCTCTTTTAATTAAAAATACTAAACTTTGATAAGTTACACTAGAAAATTCTTTCTTTACAAACAGGAGTAGATTAATGAATCATGGCTTGATTTCCCTATCTGCTTATCCTTTTGTTTATGGCCATATTTTAGTAAAATACGTTCCTATTTTGAACACTAAATCTTCATGTTCATGCAAGAGTTTAGGAAGGTAAAAATAAATAGGGAATGGAGAAACTAGAAAATTATGTATGATATTTATAATTTGATCTTTATTTATGACTGTAAATCCCCACAACAAAGCACACGCTTAAGCACGTGTGTGTGTGTGCACACACAAACCCTAAAAGTAGGGCTCATGGTCCTTATACTTTAGTTTTTATTTTATATATTTTCCAATTATGCTAAAGTAACCACTTAACAGTATGAATTGTTACATATACAGAATTATGGTTAGGGGAAAGGGTTACTTGTTTAATGAACTAAAGCAATTTTCATGAAAGATATATGTAAACTCAGCATCCAGGTTCTGGGATCCTCACATAGTCATAATTACTTACGAAAAAAGTCGTCTCAGTCTTCTAAAACCGTGGTTCCCAACCCCCGCGCCATGGACTGGTACTGCTCTGTGGCCTGTTAGGGACCGGGCCACACAGCAGGAGGTGAGCAGCAGGCGAGCAAGTGAAGCTTCATTTGTATTTACAGCTGCTCCCCATTGCTTATATCACCACCTGGGCTATGCCTCCTGTCAGATCAGCAGGGGCATTAGATTCTCATAGGAGCTCGAACCTTACTATAAACTGCGCATATGAGGGATCTAGGTTTCACGCTCCTTATGAGAATCTAATGCCTGATGATCTGAGGTGGAGCCGAGGCGGTGATGCTAGCACTGGGGAGCAGCTGCAAATACAGATTATCATTAGCAGAGAGGTCTGACTGCACAATAAATGTAATGTGCTTGAATCATCCCCAAACCTTTCCCAGACCCCCTGATCCACATAAAAATTGTCCTCCATGAAACTGGTCCCTGGTGCCAAAAAGTTGGGAATAGCTGTTTTAAATAATTGAATGAGAATCTCAGAAATATATGAATATATATACACACACACACATATATGCATATATATAAATATACATTTTGTTGATACAGGGAAATATCTATATGAACACATT
>NW_012133859.1:142951-145674 GCF_000956105.1 Propithecus coquereli | reverse complement strand
GAGTGGCATACAGACTATCTAGAATTCATAATTTTGTTTTCTGGAAAATTACGAGCCACCATTACCTTAAAAAGAAATTGTACAGTGGTGCTAATGTATACACTATACTCACACATGTACACATGTAACTTTAGCATTCAGTTACTTATCTGTACTCCCTCCTACATACCTATTCCACTAGGTGTGGGCAGAAAAATATCTAGTTCAATAAACTCAGGCCATTCCACTAATTTATTAAATTTTTCTCAGATGGCTTAGTCTTGTAGATTTCCTTTTGTTACCTGTCTCTCTCCAAAGGAGCAGTTCTCATTCCTGACCTTGGGAATATTCCTCAATTCTGGCCTGGTTGCCCTAGCTACGAGAGCACTCACATCCAGCTGTAGCGACCTCCCTGCTAAGCTTGCTGGTCAGCGCCATGAGCAACCTACTGGGTCCATTTATGGGGCTGGAGGAGGGCAGCTCCTGAATATCTTCCTAGCCACATGAAACCCATGCAAAATTCTTGGGAACCCAAATGAGGCACTCCTTCTGCCAAATGAGTTCAAGCTCACAGCCAGTTTGATTTTCCTTTAGCTGTCTTGGGTAGGTGGAAGATAGAAAATGCACACATGTGAATGGTGAAGAGAACAGGGAACTCTCAGGCTCTCATCTCATCAATTATTTTTTTCCAGTCTAACTCATCTATATCTTTTCCAATAACATAAATTGAAGAGGCGTTTGCATGCCTGATTTTTCTGCCACTGTGAGTGTCTCCCTGTCACCAGGCTCCCTCTGTTCAGTGTGCCACATCTTCAAAGAGACATTTGTCTCTCTCTTCCCTGGAGTATCATCTGGAATGACTGCCCCGGTACCTGGTTCACAATGGATAGAAATGAAGATATTGATTTAGAATTCTTGAAAAAGTTATCTCCAAAACACAATTTTGGATTAAATTTCATTTATACCATGGAGTGAGACTGAAATTCTCTCCTATTATCAACCATGCTTTCGGCTATCAGACAGTTTTTCATGATCAAATTCTATCAATCTCATCTAATTTTTTAAAATTCTAGGATAGGGAGAATTATCTGGAACAGCTGTTTTAGAATCTGAAATTATGTTTGATGATAGGAGTAAATTTGATCCTCTCTGGAAAATATTCTCCTTCCATGAATAGGAAGAACAGGTTTATTTATCTGAATTCATATTATTATTACTTTAGCACTTTTTCCATACAGTCAAGGCCTTTTCTAATGTAGGTGCAGAAGATCAATGAATCATATTATTACCTGGGAACTTAACAATTTCTGTTCTAATTGAGTAAGATGGACGTTGATTGGGGGGAAAAATGATGAAATTAAAGTAGGCTTTCCATAGATCACCAGTACCTTATACCATATCAGGATCAGAAAGGATTAATTGACTTGGCTCTTTGAAGTTACATTTTTAATGCATCCTTTAATTACGTAACTCTGCCCTTTTTCCTTCTTTCTATTGTAATTGTTCTGGCTTGTCTTGCTGCATTAAGATAAAAGGCATCATTTGCTTTTTTTCCCTTCCAATGAGCAGATATAGGTGAACATAGTTTCAAATAAATAATCTCTAAAATATTATGTAATGTAAACAAATGAAATCCTTAAATGTAATACTTTTAGAAAATTAGAAATTAACTGACTAAACAAATAACATTTCAAGCACTCCACGTTATTGGAAGGGGATGTTTTCCTTTCCTAATGAAATCCTGTAACTTAGAATTATCTGCTGTGGAAGTGACAACTTGTTAATAAAGGTTTACTTTTTTCCAGATTAAAAACACCTTCAAGGTTGTAAAATCAATACAATAAGCAAGTTGCTGTTATGTACTTTTAAATTTATGGGAAACAAGCCAGGACAATGGTATGAAAAATGGCTTTTATTTACAGAGTCACAAATAGGGACCAATTCCATTTGCCCCTGGCTATACCAGATCTGTAGAGGATAAGAATACTAAACATTTTTTGGTGGGGGGCAATCAAAACTTTCCTTTAAACAAAATTATGTGCAGAACCTTGCTAGATTGAACTGGATGGAGTACAGCCTGGGAACCTAGCGTCCTGTCACTTGTTCTGATCCTCATCCAGGGAAGATGGTTGAATGGGTTGACTAAATCCCCAGTACTCATGAAGCAGTTGGAAATCACTGATAGGAGAACCAGCGCTCAGCAGGCACATCTGCTGCAAAGTGGCTCTTGAATTATTTATTATTTTCATTTCAAAATTTTTCAGCTTTTAATTGAAAACACAGAAAACTATTATGTTATGATTTCCATAATCGAAGTGATCATTTAAAAAATTTAAAGTAAAATAATCGTTGAAAATACAGTTGACCCTTGATACAATGAGAGGGTTACGGAGTGTATCATGGAGTACTACTCAGCCACTAAAAATGGTGAACTGCCACTTGTATTATCCTGGATGGAGCTGGAACCCATTCTTCTAAGTGAAGTATCACAAGAATGGAAAAACAAATACCACATGTACTCACCATTAAGTTGTTACTAATCGATCAACACTTACGTGCACATATGGGCAGTAACATTCATCGGGGATTGGGCAAGTGGGAGAGGGGAGGAGGGGATCGGTCAGTTCACACCTAATAGGGGTGGTGTGCACTGTCTGGGGCAGGGTACTCTTTTAGCTTTGATTCAGGCTCTGCAAAGACAATTTATGTAACCAAAGCTTTTGTACCCCCATAAATTCTGAAAT
>NW_012133859.1:142285-142901 GCF_000956105.1 Propithecus coquereli | reverse complement strand
CTTAAGCAAGTGTGTATGTGTGCACATATAAACCCTAAAAGTAGGGCTCATGGTCCTTATACTTTAGTTTTTATTTTATATATTTTCCAATTATGCTAAAAGTAACCACTTAACAGTATGAATTGTTACATATACAGAATTATGGTTAGGGGAAAGGGTTACTTGTGTAATGAACTAAAGCAATTTTCATGAAAGATAATATGTAAATTCAGCATCCAGGTTCTTGGATCCTCATATAGTCATAATTACTTACAAAAAAAGTCGTCTCAGTCTTCCAAAGCTGTGGTTCCCAACCCCCGCGCCATGGACTGGTACTGGTCTGTGGCCTGTTAGGGACCGGGCCACATAGCAGGAGGTGAGCAGCAGGCGAACAAGTGAAGCTTCATTTGTATTTATAGCTGCTCCCCATCGCTTATATCACCACCCGGGCTATGCCTCCTGTTAGATCAGCAGGGGCATTAGATTCTCATAGGAGCTCGAACCTTACTATAAACTACACATATGAGGGATCTAGGTTGCACGCTCCTTATGAGAATCTAATGCCTGATGATCTGAGGTGGAGCTGAGGCAGTGATGCTAGCACTGGGGAGCAGCTGCAAATACAGATTATCATTAG
>NW_012133859.1:133250-134775 GCF_000956105.1 Propithecus coquereli | reverse complement strand
TATCTATGGAATGAAAAAGACCCTAGAGGTCTGAAGTAAGATTAATTTCTAAGTCACGATGTCAAAATAAATTGGATTTTATATCACTTTAATTTATTAGATGTTTTCCAAAAACACATTTTTTCATAAAAGCACGACTTTTTCAATTAAATTAATACAACCAAATGCTTATTTATTCATATTTTGACATACCTGAAATCAGGATACTCCTTACAATTAATTGTTTATCAGAGTTTACTTGCTTGTAGATCTTTTTCATTCTTACAGGTTTACAAAATAACAGTCTATTTTATAATAGTTTGGATGTGAAGTGTGATAAAATGTGGTGTACGTAGCTCACATAGACATGGACATGAGATGCCTAACTGGTAACAACGGTTGCTATGTCCTGATAAGAGTGCTTGGTGGTATGTTCTCAGATTTATTTTGAGAGGTGGTGCAAGGTATTCTGAGATAGCACTCAATTGCAATTTTCTCATCTCTCAAGTTACAGAACATTATGCAACACCTTTCTTCACTACATTTTGTTTTGAAAAAGATTTTTCAGCGAAAATGTACTTTTACAGAAAAGGAATATGCCTGAGTTTTAGCATTTTGTAGATTTATGCAGAAACTAATGGATAAAAATAAAACAACTAGTGTCATATCCTAAAAGGTGGCAATTGCAATTCTATTGACTAATAGAATGCTGATAGAATTCTTTAAAAAAATTGATGGGCTAGATAGTTTTAGGAAACTTGCTGATTATGTTCTTTGGAGATTTATAAGCAACTTGCTACTAGTACAGACATTTAGAAATCCTAAAGACACTGCTGACCTAGGTTGACCAGCAAACCTCTGTTATCCTTCCTTTGCAAACACCAACTATTCATATCTTATAGGATATTCATCTCTCAAAGAAAACTATGGATCACAAATATATAGTTTATAAAGCTACAATTTTAAGAAATTTAACACTGAGGATTCTGTAAAATTAATATATTCATTTTGATCCAAGAAAGACTGTCCAACAGTGCCTTTAAAGAAGATCAAGAGTTGGTGCTTAACTAGGCACTGTGAGGTGATTACAAAAGAATGACAGCACAGGGCAGAGAATGTTACGTTATCAATGACAGCTACGGTTTAAACCCTTAATATTCCCTATTCAGGGAGACGTTAACTAACATCAGATTCCTATATTATCTTTTCCTAGATTCAGGTCGGCAATCTGAAGTTTTGAGAGCCTCCCAAAACTTTGAAAACTCAAAAGTTTTTTTGACTGTCTCACTGAACAATTATGCTGATAAGGATTAATATTCTTTATTACATTTAGTGTGAATATTCACTTTTCTAAGTAGAAATGGTAATGTGATTGATTGCAGGTACTGCCATAATTCCATAAGAGTATTAGGTATTTTATAACATATGCACAGACTTACCTTACATTTTGATATATATCTGGTATTGGGTAAGAAAATAGACACCTATGTTAAATGATATCTTTATACAAGATTATTAATAGTTTGTAAAAATAAGTTATTATATT
>NW_012133859.1:122786-123927 GCF_000956105.1 Propithecus coquereli | reverse complement strand
CATTATATCAATGAATGATGGTTACAATATGTTTTATTTGGCAAGAAATTATCTTGGGTGACATTTGTATTTCTACCACATGGTGAATGTTAATAAATCCTGGCTCTTTCTCATCCTGCAGAGAAAACACATGGAGTTAGTTCAAGTAAGAAGCATCTGAAGAACAAATTAGTGCTTGTTATTCAGATGTCTTTCCTACGTCATTTATGAATAACCACATAAGGGAGAATTTCCCAGGAAAGTACAGATGTGTGAAAGCAAAGAAGGAATTTGAAAAACTTAAGTCATTTATGGTTTCTTTATATTTCTTGCCTTATCTACCTCATAGATGGTACTGTTCCCGGCGCAATGTTTTATTTTCTTTATCACTGGATTCTGGATGTCACTGTGCCCCAAAGGATGGCTCTATATGTATTCTATCTTTCCCTCTCTGCATTGACATAAACCTCACACTTTAGCTACTCTGGAAGGTGATGGCCTATGTCAATAGTGCTCAAAGATTTTGCTTTTTAGTTATTATTTTTATATTAACCTTGAAGGTTTCTCTCTCTCTTAATTGGCCTTTAATTGGCTATCTTTTCTAGATTGACATTTATATCCAAACCCAAGTTTATCTAGGTCTTCTCACATATTATCTTCTAGATGATTTGTATTTTTGCATTTTGCCTTGAGGTCTATGATTCATTTTGAATTGTTGTGTTTGTTATTACATGTGAATATCCAATTGTTCCAGCACCATTTGTTGAAAAGACTATGTGGTCTCCAGTGCATTATTTTGTTCCTCTGTCAAAAATTGGTTGACTATGTTTGTGTGGAATTTTCTGGACTCTCTATTCATTTGAGTTAATGTATTTGTCCATTCTTTCACCAATACCAAACTGTCTTAAATACTGTAACTTTCTAGTTAAATGTGGAATGTAAAATTGTGCTTTAACTTCACATTCTAATTGTCCAGTATACAAATGTCCATTTCTTTCCCTTATACCATCAATGAATATTTGGAATGTAAAATTAAAGCACAGCTTTACAATAGCATCAAAAATGAAATATTTAGGCATAAATGTGACCAAACATGTACAGAACCTGTTTTGGAAGATTATTAATTATTGATTCAATTTCTTTAATAGATTTAGGCCCATTC
>NW_012133859.1:121147-122501 GCF_000956105.1 Propithecus coquereli | reverse complement strand
ATCTATTTTCAATTATATTGATTTATGCTGTTACTTTTAACATTTCATTTCTTCTACTTGCTTTACTTTTATATTGCTCTTCATTCTGTAGTTTGGTAGGAGCTTATATTATGGATTCTAGATCTTTTTTTTCAATGGCCCTGATTCCTGACAATGTGACCTTTAGAAGTGTTACCCACCCGCTATGAGACAAGAAGTCCAGAGGGAGCTGAGATGGTTTCATTGCCCCTTCCTTGGTCAGCAAAGGGCCTGGTGATGTAGTTTCCCTTAGAGCAAAGGCCATTGTTATAAAGAAAACTCTAGGCCTGTTTCATAATGGTTAATTTTTCCCTCTCCTGCCTAAAACCAAAGATGATTTTTCTCAAATCTTGGCCGTGACAACCCAGTGGGGCTCCTATAGGTAAAATCTGTGATCAAATGGGGATCCCTTAAAACAGGGACCCCAGTTGTTATTGGCTCTCAAATTAATTCACTCTCATCTTCCAGCAAGGAATCAAAATTGTCTTCTAAGTGCTCTGCAAGTTACTTGTTCCAGCAGTTTCTGCCGGTGGTAAGCTGGTCTTGGCTGTGATTCTCTGCATTTTCTTGTCTCTTCAAATTACAGGTGGCAGCTTTCCCTAAACCCTTAGTTCTCTGACAGGTTTAAGAAAAGCTGATGATTTTTAGTTTGTTCATCTCACTTCTCATTGTGAGCAGGGAAGTAAAGACTTTTTAGCTTTTTATATGTTACAGCTGAAAGTAGAAGTCCCATAAATACAACTTTATAAGGAATTTCCCCCACAGTCCCCAGACATGCTTTTATAGGATCCAACCACATTCAAAACAACATATACTTAAAGCAAACATCGTGTCTCTTTCTCCAGTGTTGAAATTGGGCTCTCTGATTTCAAAGTTAAAAGAATATGATTACATGGTTTTCTATTGCTGTTGTAGCAAATTACCACATTTTAGTGGATTAAAACAACATAAATTGTATTGTATTTCTGAGGTCAAAAGTTCAAAATTATTCTCACAAGGCTACAGTCAAGAGGTTAGAGGATTAGTTCCTTCCAAAGGCTCTGAGGGGAGACTCATGTCTTTGCCTTTTCCAAGTTTTAGAGGCCAGGGTATTCCCTGATTTGCAGTCCCCTCCACCATTTTCAAGGCCAGCAGTGTAGAATCTTCTCTCCTTTCTGACTCTGTCTCCATCTTCACATCTTTTCTTGACTATGACCCTCCCACATCCTCTTAAGAGAACTCCGTGATTACATTAGGCCCCCTTGGATAACTCATGATAATCTCTTAATCTTGAAATCCTTAATCACATCTACACAGTTCCTTTTGTCATATATGTTATCATATCCACAGATTCCTA
>NW_012133859.1:118332-119078 GCF_000956105.1 Propithecus coquereli | reverse complement strand
AGCATGGGACCACATCACAAGGGATGATGTATACTAAGCAGAATAATTTATTTATTCTAAATGCATGCCCTTATTTTACATTAAGTATATTTACTAAGTCAAATTTTAGAAAATTTAAAAAAGTGTGTATCTAGGGGAGTGGTGGTTAAGCTGGAAAGGAAAGATCACCCAATTCTGTTATATCTACCTGATTATCCATTATGTTAACCTAGGGGAAAAAACAGATGGGATTTGGATATAGGAAAAGGAATCAAGGATAGATTTTAAACATAAGAGGTAGAAATAAAAATAACTGATGAGTAAATTGGTATATCAAAGAGACACAGGGAGCATTTTAGAATATATTCACCAGTTTAAGACTTTAACAGTAAATGAATACTTGAACCATTGGCCCAAATTATAAGCACAGATGGAAGAATGGATTTCAGAAAAATATTTTAAATTTAGTTTTGTTTCTTATAGTACTTTCAAATAGGCATATGTTGAAAGCTGTTAGAAACAAGGTTCTGAAACTGAAATATGACATAAGGAATAAATATGACAATTAGATATTTAGATAAGCTCATAAATAAATAAGTTCAGAATATATCAGGTGAGTGTACAATATCAAAAGGATACAACATAAAAAATAACGCTAGGGTAGATTTATGCTGAAGGATTGAGGAAAGGGAGAAGAAACCGAAAAAATAATCAGGAAAAAACTATCAGAAAAGAAGAACAAAAAATAGGTCAAAGTGATTATCAGC
>NW_012133859.1:112495-117897 GCF_000956105.1 Propithecus coquereli | reverse complement strand
TAAGGGAAGTGGGCTTGGTGAAATGCTAAATTTTCAGATAGATACTCTTGGAAATGGAGAAGGAGATAAAAGTAATATGTAGATGATTTTCCACACGTTTCCTGACCAACATAAGTAAGCTAAAAAGTTGACTCTTCTCCCATCATATATCATTTAAATACTAGTTCAATATAAATGTAGTGTTGACAAGGGAAGTGAAAATGAGTAGTTCTTTTCAATTTCATCAATTAAAAACCAAGTTAACTGGTAACTTGTATGTCTTCTATAGGGTATTTCCTAAGTGACTCACCATTTAATCTGGCTCTGTGTGCAATGTTTAAAATTACAAACTTACAATTTGTTTAATTTTCACAAGTACATTCTAATTTAATTAGGAAGGGATATTTCATAAACTCGAATTGGGGCACTGATAATTCCTATACGTTCAGATTATATTTTTGGTGAATTAATTAGTCTTTAAACCACCTAATATTTCCCAATTTACACAGTGAAAAACTCAGAGTCCCTGCATTGTTTTGCTCCTTACATCCTTGAACTCATATCCTTCTGCTCTCTTCTGGCGGTGTGCCAGACAAGCTTGAGGAGCCAATTGTGTGCGTCTCATCTCAACTCCACACTCTGTAATATCACGTCAATAGTTTGAAATCAGTCATGATATTTACACAATAGAAGTTAGCAAACACTAAAAATCATGGTATTTCAATGTATTATTTTTTGAGAGTTCATTTAACAGCATTCCAATGCCTTCTTTCTCAGGTAGGGCCTTGCATCTGCTGTCTCTCTTTTAGGAATGCTCATTCCCAGAAATGCACAAAGTTTATTGTCATATGTTCAGGCCTTACCAAAAGGTCAGTACCTCCATCAAGGCCCCCTTATGTATAAGTTTAATGCTACTAGGCTCCCCCACACCCTACTCTGTGACTCTGTCTTTCTCTCTCTCTCTCACATACCTACACACACACAAACACACACAAAATATGTCTCATTTTTCTGCTTTATCTTTCACTATTTCCCTATATGTTCATCCTATAATATACTTCATTTTTTTCTTGTTTATTATATTGCTTGCCCCAATCCACCTAAAATATGTTTCCATTGTTTTGTTTAACACATATTTCACATTTCCCAAAAGAGTACCTCTCAACAATTGTTTGTTGAATAAATGAAGTAACAATCTTATTGACATACTTAAGTACATGTAATAAGCTTTTTGGTCATTTCTTTTTGTTTGTATTTTTTAATATTTCTTAAGAATACCAATGCCATCTTGTACTTTTTCCCAGTTTTTGTTGTTGCTTTTATCACTTTGCAGTAAAGGCAGAAAAATCAGTAAGATGGCTTATGTATCATGTAAATAATGAGAAAAAGCCAAAGGCTGTTTTTATTCATTTAAAATACAATAACTCCAAAATCAATTCATTTAAGGTCAGATAAATGTAGCAAATTTTATTTAGCATTTCATAAAAAGTAGTCTATTATTCTCTTGCTACTTATAGTTGAGACTGTTTAGTTTTATCAATAGCATGTGGAAGAAGGCCAGTGTGCTGTGACTACTTGTTTGTTGATTCACTTCTGCAAAAGGTGTTTAATGTTAGCAGTTATCAGTTTGCAATGCTATCATGCAAGTACTCACTAAATAAATTTATAGCAGGTGGTTATTGTCATGAATCCATATCAAATAATTTTCTTAGAGAACTATTTAAATTGTGAACCTACATATATTTAAAATATGCTTCTTTACTAGCATGCACTTTCCTGAATTGTATTATTTTTTTTTCTTCCCATGACCATGACTTATAAACCCAATTCACCTGATGGCAATCTTTTGCTTGCTTCAGTAATAATGAATTGAATCAATGCCATTCAGTATGTGGATAAATTTTTGATACTGCAACATAAGAGAAGAAAAGTCTGTGCATAACTGAATTATCTTCCAAAATATGGTACCATTGACATAGTAAATAAATACAACAAAGATTAAAATATGAAAACAGTAAATATGAACATCCAAGATGAGCAAGGGAAAGGAAAACAGTGGTATTTAAATAAAGAAGCCAATCTGCTTCCAAAGTAAAATCTATGTCCAAAGAATCAACTGAATTCCATTATAATCTATATCTATATTTATGGCATTCAGGGATAAAAATGACTGAACTGCATAAGTATATAAAGTTTACCTTGGGGTGTTCTATTAATAAAATACCTAAGTAAATTTTTCATGTTGTTTTCACATCTCTCAGCTTTAGGCATGCTTACCCAGTCCATGCTGCACAAAACTCCCACAGCCATCTTAGACACACGCATACACCCTCACACTCACACAACTGGTTTTCTAGACTTTGACCTCTATTGTATTTTTATAGGCCCTTAGCAGCAGTACTCAAGGCATTCACAGATTTGTTCTAACCTACATTCACAGTCTAATTTCTTTCCGTTTCCAATTACTCTAATCTTGGTTTTGGTCACACCTACACCCCATGGTCCCCCCATAATTGCCAGAACAGTGTATGCTGTTTTACGACTCAAAGTTGTACACCTCCTTTTTTCTGAAATCTTAGTTTCTCTTTTCTTCACAGTTTGTATTAACATCCTTTAACAAAATGAAATCATATTCTCTCTGTAATGGTTTTCCTCACTGACCTTCCCAAGAGTTAAACAACCACCTTGCTACTTCATGGAACTTTGTTATACCTCTACCATTTACACTCATGCACAAGAGTTTTTAAATATGAAAAGTCCGATTTCAAATCAAAAGTGTAGTTTGTTGTATCTCAAGCAAGAAGTAGTACAATTAATCAAAGCATGAACCTAAACTACTGATGTGGTTTTGCCATCTTAGCTGTAGCTTGTTTATGCCAGTAGTAAAAAAGCCTGCAGAGCGAGTGGCAATGAAATCACAAAAGGTTTTTTCAACAGCTTGTTGAGAATTGAATATTTTTCCTTGCAAGAAGTGGTCCAAAGCCTGAAAGAAGTGGTAGTCGGTGCAATGTCTGGTGAATAGGTGAATACGGTGGATGACAGAGAGTTTCTAAGTCCAGCTTCTGTAGTTTGAGTAACATTGTGTGACACGTGGTCAAGCATTGTCTTGAAGATGATTGGCTTATCTCTATTGATCAATCTCAGCTGCTTAATTGCAATCATCCCCATCATTTCATCCAATTGATTGCAGTAGATATCTGCTGTAGTCGATTGACCAGGTTTCATGAAGCTGTAGTGGATAACACCAGTGCTGGACCACCAAACAGATATCATTAGCTTTTTTTTTTTTGATGATTATTCAGTTTTGGACTGTGTTTCAGAACTTCATCTTTATCCAACCATTGTGTTGAAAACTTGAAATTGTCAAAAAGAATCTGTTTTATATCGCATGTAATAATACGGCATAGAATTGGTTCACCTTTATGTCCTGACAACAAAGAAAGGTAAGCTTTGAGAGGATTTGTTTGCCGATGATCATTGAATTCATGTGGAATCCATGGAACCCATCTATCCAGCTTCTTTACCTAGCCGATTTGTTTCAAATAGTCCAATATTGGAATAGTAATGTCAAATCTTGCTACTAATTCATACATAGGTCGAGATGGATTCACTTCCACTACAGCTTTCAGCTCATCATTATCCAAATTTGTCTTAAGTTATCCACATGGCTCATTTTCAAGATTAAAATCACCAGAACAGAACTTCTCAAACCACTGATGTACTGTGTATTCATTAGCCACATCCATCCCAATCAGTTCCTTGATATTTCGAGCTGTCTGTGCTGCATTTGTCTCACGACGAAACTCATGTGAAAATAACAGGAATTCTTGACTTATCCATGGTTTCACAAAAATTGCTTCAAAAAAAATATGAAAGACAATCTCAAGCCAAAATGTGTGTTTGAAAGACTGAGGATGTACCTTCGCAGTAAACATAAAACAAGAAATGTCACAGCGAAATGTCAGAGATATCGACTGTCAAACTTAGTACTTAAGGACATCAGACTTTCCTACTTAATAACCTAATTTTATTTTAAGGAGTGTTCATGTGTATCTCTCAACTTCTGGACCGTTTATTATTTGCAACTGAGAGTCATGACTTAATAATTCTTTTATTGTGACATGCCAAAGGTCTCTGGCATCTTGTATTTTACAAACTTTTTGTTGATTATGGAATAAAACAACAAGTAAGCAAATTGTGGGAAGCAGAATTCTAAAAATGTTCCTCTTCCAACATCCCTGCTCCATGGTCATTCTGCTACACTAATCTCGTTATTGCTAGGAAGGAACTTTGCCGATGGCATTAAGGTTATCAGCTGTAGTCAGCTGACCCCAAAATAGGGAGATGATACTGGATTACCTGCATGGACTCAAGGTAATCACGTGAGTCCTTTAAAGGAACCAGAGGGCAAAAGGGCCAATTAGAACTATGTGGCAGATGGGGAAGTCAGGAGAGAGGATGCTGAAGGGGAGATCATAGAGATCTGAAGCACGAAAAGGGCCAGCTATTGATAGCTTTAAAAGATGAAGGAAGGAGGCTGAGACAAGGAGTGTGGGTGGCCTCTGGAAGTCAGGAATGACTCTGGGCTGACAAGCAGCAAGGAGATGGAAACTTGAATGCTACAACCAAATAGAACTTAATTCTGCCCACAACCTGAAGCGGCCTGGAAGCAAATTCATCCTCGGGGCATGGAAAGAAACAACCCTGTTACCTTAATTTCAGCCTTATGAAATCTATTGTCAGAATTCTGACGTACAGAGCTACGAGATAACAAAAAAAAAAAACCTGTGGTAACTTGTCACAGCAATGGTAGAGAACATATATAAAAACAATCATGTTCTCTCTCTAGGAAGAAAAAAAATGTTCATTCAATGTTCAGTTAAGACGCATTAAGCTAGGTACTGTTCTATGGGGTAAACACACAACGGTGAAAGTGAAAAGCCCCTGTCCTAGCGGAGATCAATTCTATTTACCTTGTCATTATGGTAATAGGATGAACCTTTTTATCCCCAATAAGTGCTTGACAGCAAGCATCCCAGTGACTATCAGTACATGCTACAATTTGTTTGGAGAATTAAGGTTACCTGGATCACACCAGATCGTCTCCTAGTACCCTTAGGATTCATGTTCATAAATTACCCCACTGGCAGGTTCCCTGGAGTTGTATTACCTTGTTGGATTGATTGTATCCATTTTTCTAAAATTACTCGGGCTTTTTCCAAATTATTTTGAAAAAGTAGGTTGCCTAATGGGAAGAGGTACAATTTAACCTTATTACTGAGTGTTTTCCTTCAATATTGTCCCAAGTGACTTTGCAAAAACCACAGCATGTACAAAATGATATTTAATTTTCTTTGATTTCCTGCGAAGTCCATATTATTTCAGCTCTTTTCCCCAAAATTATATTCATATTTTAGTTAATA
>NW_012133859.1:110532-112235 GCF_000956105.1 Propithecus coquereli | reverse complement strand
ATAGGATGCTTTTAAGGACATTCAATTGTTTGGACAAAGGTTTTCTAGAACCATTTTCTTTCATTTAGTATGTCAAAGGCCTGACCAGGGGGACCCAGCTCATAGAGTTTCCCACTGCTATGGAGAAGACATCCTCACACCTACCTCATCAGGGCCTGGAGATTTGCTCTTTATAATAGATGGAGAATATGTCAGAGACAAAGAAAAAAGGATTCACTCACAGATGATTGTGAAAAAAAATAAAGACAGAGCAGAGTTAGAGGAGCATAAATGTTATATTTTTGTTCAAACTCTGTCTAGAGATGGGAAGTTTTCTTAGATAAGGGAAGCAGAGGTGGAATCGTGCTTTGGATGTTCATTTGGTGTTCTTGGAGGAAACCATGGTGCAGAGACACCTTGTAGACATGGCTTAATACAGCACAGTGGAGAAGGTGCAGAGGTAGACAGGAGAAGAGAGTGACAAGCTCCAAGAACGTCTTAGTCTCATGTGGCACAGGAATTGAGTTGGACAAAGTTGTATGCAGCAGATTTTGGGTGTGTCCTCCAGGGGCTGGAGGACATTACATGGACTCTAGGGTCTTAAGCCAGGAACATTCTTGAAAAACAGCTAAGTCTTCAAGGGGATAGAGTCAATGCTATCCAATAGTCTTCCTCGAGCCCAAAATACAGACTACGTTTAACAGTCACAAATGCTGCTCTTCCCAAGGAGAAATGAGGCACTGTTCTAGCAGCTAGAGAAAGTCAGTGACACACTGCAATCAGTTCTGCACCTCCCAACTCACAAGGACTCCCCTTTTCCACTTGCACAAGCAGACACATCTATGGAAAGATAAGGGTAGGGAGTGGAAGGCAGAAAAGTCTGAGACTCAGGTCCTTATTTTTTTTATTATGAAGATATAAAATGTTTGAATTTCTGGATCTGAAATTAAAATCAGCTTGAACTAAAATTTATGTGAATGTTAATTCTTTTCAACGTTAACTAGCACATGGAGGATCATGATAGGACCAGCTTAGTTATAGACCAGTCAAAGGCATGATATTTGCTTTGCAGATTTGAATGTTAGTGCAAGTTAAAATCTGTCACTCCATCATATATGTGTTTTTGAAGTTCCATTCTCCCTTGTTAGTTTGGGTTATTCTACAGCTGTGTTATAATTTTTTTACATTCACCCAAGGTTTTTATCTCAAGTATTCTCTGGAGGCATATGAAAACTAATATTTATTATAATAATCACAGCACCTTATATTTGTATAATTCTTTGTAGATTTAATGTGCTTTTCCATGCATTAGTCCTCTTGATTCTGTAAAAGCTCTGTGAAATAAGCAATATAAGATCTCACAAGCACAAATTAGTAAAAATTGCCCAGGTCTGGCACTACTTGCGGCACAAGAGAGAAAATCATCAGGATGCCTCATTGCATATATCTCATAGGGTTAATTATAATCAAACTAAGATAAGCAAACAATGTCAAACCTTTATTTGTCACATACTTTCCCATATGTTTTATACTGATTCCTTCATTTAATCACTGCAGAAACTCCATCAAGGCTAGTAATAGTATGCTCATTTTTCAGAGAAGTCATCTCATGGTTAGTAACTGAAAGTCAAGGCTTCTATGCCTGTTTTAGAAAATTTTCCACAAAGTCCCACACTTGATTTTATTCCAAATATTTGAGGATTTAAAAAGATAAAAATCCAAAA
>NW_012133859.1:107400-108949 GCF_000956105.1 Propithecus coquereli | reverse complement strand
TTGTGCCTTTCTTTATTGCATAGATATCTATTGTTCTTGATTACAGAGTTTTGCCAGCTCTAAAATCATAGAATGATTCTCCCCTGACCAGTCCTATCATGCTTTATTTTTGTTTGGATAAGTTAGGTGATATAGTCCATACCCTTGTGTAACTAACACACAAAATATATTTATTTAATCACTAGATGGAAAGTACTGACAGGAATTAGCAAAATTATGGTACCTGCCAATGCTGGGAGGGTCAACAGGGACTTAGGGTCAACAGGGAATCTTGACCATGATTGGAGAGAAGCTATAGCAGGAGCTCTATCCTGGGAGCGCAGAGAGTAGACTCAGCCCTTGGTAGGTCAATGACCTCAGAGAAGCAAAAAATACCTCCCTTGACCTGGTGTTTGCATCTGTAACATAAAACGACGTAACTGGAAATCACCAAGCTTTATTGAAGATATCAAATAATCTTTGTTCTGG
This sequence comes from Propithecus coquereli, assembly GCF_000956105.1. Lineage (NCBI taxonomy): Eukaryota > Metazoa > Chordata > Mammalia > Primates > Indriidae > Propithecus > Propithecus coquereli. The sequence continues at coordinate 108,481 of NW_012133859.1, read as the reverse complement.
TTGAGTGAACTGTTGCTAACTCAGATCTGCAACTTCACCTCTTCATTGTGTTTTAACCCCAAACCACTACATTTCCTTCTGTGAAAACCATTTCATATATTTTACTGTTTTCTCTTCTACCCCTTAGTTGGACCAGCAATATGGATGATTTACACATCCCTATGACACACTCCACCCAGTGTTCTTTATCCTTTTAGCCATTACGGTCTCTATTCTTCTTCAGTCATCTGATCTGAGGGCCATATCCTTGGACTTTCACTCTGTGACAAATTTGTATGATGCAAACAAATTGCCTTCTTATAGAACAAAAATGAAGGAATATTGGTAATTTCTGCTTCACTTAATGGAGACTGGAACATTTCTGGAATACATCAGTGCATTCAGTGAACTGGCTTTCTTCCTTTTTTGCCATATGTTATGCTCTCATTTATGATATTAATATACATTTCCCTCTTTTGCTTATATTCCTAGATTCCATCATTTAATATTCAAGTAGTCTTTAGACAATATCTTTATCTCCATTTTCTGGTATATTAAGTAAAATAAATCTGTAAATGCCAAAATCCATCAACTGCATTACTGACCCATTTTAGAGAAACATTGTAAGGGAATGGTCAGTGTCACTATGATCTGGAATATCAACAAAGCCCTCAACACTACCCCAAAATCTTACTCAGTTTTCTTATTCGATGCTCATTCATTTTCAAAAACAAATATTTTACTATTTGCCTTTGCAACTGTCCTCTATTCTCAGTAATTAATCTTATGTTCTATAATGCAGCAAAAGTGAAAACCATTAATAAAATCTGCCTAAACTTTCTATCATTAACTTAAGCACCAAATTACCTATATGGCCACACTTTCACTGATGTTTCTAGTTAAATAAAATATTGTCCCTCATGCTATATAAGTCAATACTTCCCTACTCTGAATTCAAAACCGTACTGTTTTTTTCCCAGCATTTCCTAACATATTATTTCACCCTATTACTAGCATTTTCAAACTCTCCTTATCCACTAGATTGTTTCCACCATAATTTAAATACTCAATTCCCACATCTACAACCAGCTATCAACTTCCC
>NW_012133859.1:104331-106708 GCF_000956105.1 Propithecus coquereli | reverse complement strand
AAGAAGACACATGAAAGAACTTTCTTCCTCCTCTCTGCTCTCCACAGCGTGAGGATGCACTAAGAAAATGGCTCTCTGCAAATCAGAAAGAGTCCCCTCACCAGACACTGGATCTATGGGCACCTTCATCTTGGATGTCCCAATCTCCAGAACTGTGAGAAGTAAAAGGTTTTTTTTAAGGCAACCAGTCTATGGTAATTTGTTATAGCAGCCCAAACTAACTAGGACATTTTCACTCTTAATACGTGGTATTTTTGTTTACTTAGTTGGCCAATGAAAATAAATCACTTTCATCCCTATTTTTCACTATGTCATTTCTACATGTGATTAGATATGAAGTCTTACTAATTCTACCACCTGTAAATCTCTATCACAATGATTTTAGATGAACTCACTAATTAGTCTCTACTTTTATTCAGAAAGGTCACTAGTTATAATTTCTTAATGTATATATTCTCTTTTGAATGTAAGCTGTATATGTCAGGATCTATCTTCTATAACATCATTCTGTGACACTGAATATTTTGTACGGTCCATAAAAAACCATAATATTAGTAGTTATTAAAGAAAAGATAATTTTTAATATAAAGACAATAACACCATCATTGCATTTTCTATAGAGCTAGAAGCAAATGCTAAAGGAATATATAAAAGTTCTGCCTCAGTCACATTTATAATTATACTTATAATTTTCCTAATTTACTAGATAACCAAACCATCATTCTCTGTTATATCCAGGAAATATTCTTGAATTTGGGAATAGAAGCAGGAATTAAGAACAGAACTGCCTTGAGTCTTTACATCAATTGGGAGACATTGTATCCCAATATTTAGTGTTCTTATCCATGTACATGCTATATTTCTCCATCTATTTTGCTGTTTTTTTTAAAAAACATCTACTTGGCAAAGTTTAGTCATTGTCAATGTAAATGTATGTCATATTTTTTGTAAAATTTATTTCTATGCATTTTGAGTTTTCTTCAATGCTACTGATGTGGACCTATTTCTATTTTATTAAAATTTTAAAATTGTGTTTATTTTTTTAACTGACACATGGAATTGTATATATCTATTATGTATAACATGATGTTTTGAAGTATATATCCATCGTGGAATGGTTAAATCTAGCTAATTAACAAATGCACTCTCTCACATAGTTATTTTTGTGGTGAGAACACTTAACATCCACTCTCTTTGCATTTAAATTGTCTAATTGTTTGCTTCTAGTATTTATAAACACAATTGATTTTTGTATATTAGCTTGTATCCATTGACCTTACTTAATTTCCTTGCTTACTTCTAATAGTTTTGTGGTAGATTCTTTAGTGCTACTACGCACACAGTAAAGTCATCTGTAAGAAGAGACACTTTTCCTTCTTTCTTTTTAAACTTCATGCCTGTTACTGTTTTCCTTTACCCCCTTGCCTCACTATCATGAATAGGATCTCTAGTATAATGTGGCACAGATTTGAAAAAGGGGATGCTTTCCTTCTAAGTATGGAGGACACGATTATCTTCTAGCTGGACTAGGTTACATAGAAGCTTATTTCTGGAAATGCCTGTATGTCTGGTTTTAACTGTTGACCAAATTGAGGGATATAAAATTTGTGATATGCAGTTAAATTTTAAAATTCTCTTGGTACTCCCAGAGCCAGTTTTATTTTTGATGGCTTTCACCTGACACAACTGGTTAGACAGACTGGTATGGCTTTATAACCAGAGCAGAGTAATAACAGGAGAACTCTCACAAGCTAAGATCATCAGTCAAACCTAGAAAGTTCAGTCTGGAGACAGAGCTCTCTGTGTCCATGTACAAATAAGTTACCACCTTGGGGAGTTTCGCCTGGGTATCTCTCAGACCCACACCGCTGCCTGTCTTCTCGTTTTCTTGCAGCACCACATCCTCTGCCTCTAAATAAAACCCTTATGTGAGTATGCTTTGTGGTGTCTTTTGAGTACTTCAAAATATCCAAACTTCGAAAGATGGAAAAACATGCAGCACGTGTACTCGCCATCAAAGTGGTACTAACTGATCAACACTAAGGTGCTCACGTGGTAGTAATACTCACCGGGTGCCTGTAAGTGGTGGGGGGTGAGGGGGGATAAACCCACAACTAATGGAAGCAGAGGGCACTGTATGGGGGAAGGGCAGGCTTGTAGCCCTGGCTTGGGTGAGGCAAATGCATTGCATGTAAACAAAATGTTTGCACCCCATAATATCCTGAATTAAAAAAATAAATTAAAAAAAGAGTAAAAGGATGATGAAAAATCATTAGAAATTACGTTACCTTGTATTGTTCTTTTCCTGTCTCTCTAAAAAAAATCATGGAGAATATAATGACCAATGATAGAGTGGTTATCCTTAAAATGTGTTGTT
>NW_012133859.1:92118-92511 GCF_000956105.1 Propithecus coquereli | reverse complement strand
TTCCAGCATAGCAAAGTTTTCCTCTAACTTTTGAAGACATCCTTGTAACACCCTGCCAGAGGAAACTTCCTTTCTTTCATTTTTTTCTTTATCTGGTCCCATTGACAGTTTCTGGATTTTCTTATATTTTTGCTATGTTGTGTTCCAGGCACCAATAGTAGTAGCCTTTAAATTCCTGGGTGGAATGTAGAGAAATGAGTTATAATAATTAGTAGCTATGGATTAAATGGATTTGTGCATATCTACAAATATTAGGACTGATTTTCATAAGCATTGGTGGCTATGTATAAAAGTAATGAGATGATTGCTTCCACAAGTATATTGTACATGCTACAGTCTTAAAAATGAGAATGATACACTCAATACTCCTTTGCAGTATATTTTGTATAGTCA
>NW_012133859.1:90532-92068 GCF_000956105.1 Propithecus coquereli | reverse complement strand
TTTATTTTATATTTTTTATTTTCAGCCTCTGAATTGTAGAGTTCCCCAGAGCTCAAACACAAACCCTGTTCTTTTCTCTTTCCTTACAATAAGCTCTATAGATCTCATCCAGACTTATGGTTTTAAACACCATCTAAAAGAAAGTTGTTTTGAAATTTATATCTCACATTCTACCCTGGGAGCTTTTGGAATTTCCTTTTTACTACTACTGTTAAACATTTCACCAGGATGTGTATAAGTGTAAGTCTTTTTTTACTCATTCATACCGCTCAGTAACACTGGGTCCTTAGAACACGAACACCCTTTCCTTTCTACCGATTACGAAAATTTTATTCAACTTTTAAATGGAATTCCTCCCCTTCATTTTCTTTGTTCTCTAAATCTAAAACTGCTAATGCATTGGAAATTTGGCAAAATATTAGCTTTTATTTTATAATCTCTTTTGTTTTCCCTTGCTTTTTATACCAGATCCTATTCTGTTTTGTAAGGTGTACACTTTCTTTTTTTTCACATTTTATACACTTTAATTTATTTATTTCAAGGATATATTCTTTAAATATTAATACAGGAACAGTCTCTTGCTTTACTGATCATGATATAACCATATATTAAAAAATTACTGCAAGAGTTTGAAATAGAAAACATGATTTTTAGCAATGAAAGTTGATATAACTGTGTAGTGGCATACTTTTAGGAAATACATATTCATAGGTAATCAATATTTTATAAATTATTTTTACCTGAGCTACATATTCCAGTGTTATTTAAGGGCATCCATTCATCAACAGACTCTTTTTTCGCTACATAAATGTGCCTGTGATTGCTAGAACAATGCAAGAAAAATGCGCTTTTCAATATATAAAACACATTCATTTGTGTATAAGAACATGGATACAGTGAAACAGTTTTCTTCCACTATACGCAATCAGTACATGATGCTAAATAAAAATACTTCTAAACATTGATAATGATAATTTCATTATTTGCATGATCAACATAACATTCAAAAATATACTACGTGTGTATATGTGTATATATAGATATTGAGATAGTATTTGACTATATCGCTAATAGTCTAATTATTCTAATAAACACTTAACAGTATTCCATTTGCTATGTACATAACCACATTATGTGCAAATCAAGATATTTTTAACGTATACATCACTTAACATAGTTAACCAGTTAACCGTGTGTGTGTGTGGGGGGGTAAAAACAACTGTCTTCTACTATTTTAGGAAATTTCCAGTATAAAATACGTTATTATTAGCTATAGTCACCATGCTGTACATTAGGTCTCCAGCACTTATTCATCTTGTACCTGAAGAATTGTGTCCTTTAACAAATCTCTTTCCTTTTGCTTCACCCATTAGCCTCTGCTAACCACCATTCTGCTCTCCGTTAAAGTGATTTTGACTTTTTTTTTTTAGCATTTTTTTTTTTAATTTCAGCATATTATGGGAGTATAGATGTTTAGGTTACATATGTTGCCCTTGTCACCAACCCCAAGTCCGAGCTTCAAGCGTGTCCTTCCCC
>NW_012133859.1:84085-89117 GCF_000956105.1 Propithecus coquereli | reverse complement strand
TGTTACATATGTATTAGATAACAGTGGTGAAATATTTGTTTTCCTTAGATAATAAACTATAAGAAAAAAAGAAGTAGAAATTAAATTCAAACAAAGCCTGCTATATGTACATTACTTAAATAGCTTAGCTTGACAGCATTCTCCCCATGGAGGTAAAAGTAGTTATCCTAGACATAGCTTGCTAATCAGAAAGACATTTTAATACATTTTTAAAATTTTTGGCTCCATGTGATAAAAAAAATAAGAGAAATTTGGTTGTTAGTATGAATACAAGACAGCATTTATCGCAAGGTATGCTTTTGCAAAAATTACTATCTTCAATATATTAATAACAAACTTCCATAAAATGGGAACAACAGGGGAGACCATAATATTGAATAATATAATATTAATGATTTTGTGATGTGCCAAGTAGTAACCAATTTTCATGCATTGGGCATAATACAAAAGCTAGAAAATTCTGCAAATTCTATCATCTCCTATTTACTACAATAATACATCCTCCCAAGATTGAACCAAAAAGAAATAGAAATCCTCAACTGACCAATCACAAGTATTGAGAATGAATGAGTAATAAAAAATCCCCTAACAAAAACAAAGCCTAGGGCCAGATGGAGTCACAGACAAATTCTACCAAACCTACAAAGAAGAACTTATACTAATCCTCCTGAAACTGTTCCAAAACATTGAGGAGGGAATCCTTCCTAACTCATTCTGCAAGGCCAGTGTCACCCAGACACCGAAGCCAGACAAGAACACAACAACAACAACAACAACAACAACAACAACAACACAAAAAAAACTACTGACCAAAATCCCTGATGAGCACAGATGCAAAAATTCTCACCAAAATACTGGCAAACTAAATCCATCAGAAAATCATCAAGATAATTTACCATGATCAAGTGGGTCTTATTCTAGGGATGCAAGGATGTTTAAACATACACAAATCAATAAATGTGATTCATCTCATACGCAGAAGTAAAAACAACAACCATATGATCGTATCAATAGATGCAGAAATAGCATCTAGAAGCATTCAGCATCTTTCATGATAAAAACCCTCAACAAACTAAGCATAGAGGGAACATATCTCAAAATAATAAATGTCATATATGACAAACTCATAGAAAACAACATACCAAATGGGGAAATGTTGAAAGCAATCCCCCTAAGAACTGGAAAAAGGCAAGGATGCCCAGTTTCAACCACTCCTATTCAACATACTTACTGGAAGTCCTAGCCAGAACAATCAGGCAAGACAAAGAAATGAAAGGCATCCAAATTTAAAAAGTGGAAGTCAAATTATCTCTGTTCACTGATAACATGATATTACATCTAGAAAACCCTAAAGATTCCTTCTAAAACTTTTAGATATTATAAATGAATTCAGCAAAGTTTCAGGCTATAAAATGAACATACAAAATCTGTAGCATTTCTATATACTGATAAAAATAAAGCTGAGAACCAAATCAAGGAGTCAATCCTATTAACAATAATGACAAAAAATACCTAGAAATCTATTTAAAGGAGATAAAGGATCTCTGCAAGGAAAATTACAAAATACTGATGAAATAAATTGTTTGTGAGGCAAACAAATGGAAAAATATCCTATGATCCTGGACCAGAAGAATAAATATTGTTAAGATGACCATACTGCTTAAAGAAATCTATAGATCCAATGTAACCCTTATCAAAACACTAACATTATTCTTCATCAAATTAAAAAAATCCTAAAATTCATATGGAATCAAAAAAGCAATTCTAAGAAAAAAGAACAAAGCCGAAGGCATAATATTACTTGACCTCAAATTATACTACAAAGCTGTAATAATTAACACACCATGACAGTGGTATAAAAGTAGACACATAAATCAGTGTAACAGAATAGAGAATCTAGAAATAAAGCCACATATCTACAGCCAATTGATTTTTGACAAAGTCAACAGAAATATGCATTGGGAAAAGGAAAACCTTTTAAATAAATGGTGCTTGGAGAATTGGATTGCAGTATACAGAAGAATGAAACTGTACTCCTATCTCTCACCATATACAAAAATAAACTCGACATGGATTAGACATAAATGTAAAATTACTAGAAGATAACCTAGGGAAAAATTCTTCTAAAAATTGGTTTAGGCAAAGGATTCATGATTAAAACTCCAAAGAAAGTACAAGGCACATAAGCAAAAATAGACAAATGAGACCTAAATAAATTAAAAAATTTCTGTGCAACAGAAGAAATAATCAAGGGTAAACAGACGACCTGAAGAACGGGAGAAAATATTTGCAAACCATACATCTAACTGAGGACTGATATCCAGAATTTACGAGGATCTCAAATAACTCAATAACAATAACAAAATCCAAATAACCCCAATAAAAAGTGGACAAAGGACATGAATAGAAATTTTTCAAAAGAAGACATACAAATCTCTCTCTCTCTCTCTCTCTCTCTCTCTCTCTGTGTATATATATATACATACACACATATAAAAAGAAGGCATACAAATGGCCAACAAGTATATGGAAAAAAATGCTCAACATCACTAATCATCAGAGAAATGCAAATTAAAACAACAATGAGATATCATTCTACACTGGTCAGAATGGCTATTATTAAAAAGTCAAACAATAACAAATGTTGGCAAGGATGAGGAGAAAAAGGAACACTTACACACTGTTTTTGGAAATGTAAATTAGTACAACCTCTATGGAAAAGTGCATGGAGACTTCTCAAAAACTAAAAATAGAATTACAATTTGATTCAGCAATCTCACTCCTGGGTGTTTACCAAAAGGAGAAAAAATAGTTATGTCAAAAAGATATATGTACTTCTAGGTTTATTGCAGTGCTATTCACAATAGCAACGATTTGGAATCAACCTAAATGTCCATCAACAGAAGAATGAATAAATAATTATAGTACACATGAGCACACATATGTATACACACACACATACACACAATGGAATACTACTTAGCTGTAAAAAAGAATGATATAATGTCTTTTGCAGCAGCATCGATGGATCTGGAGTTCATTATCTTAAATGAAACAAGTCAGAAACAGAAAGTCAAATACCACCTTTTCTAATTTATAGGTGGAGGCTAAATAATGTGTACACAGAGGCATAGAGTGTGACATAATAGACACTGGAGACTCAAAAGAGTGTGACAATGGGAGGGGGAGAAGATGAGAAATTATTTACAGGGTACAGTATACATTATTTGGGTCACACTGAAAGCCCAGACTGCACCATTTAGCAACATACAATGTAACAAAACTGCACTTGTACCCTTTAAAATTATTCAAATAAAACTTTTAGTAAATTACTCTCATGTATGTCACCTTCTGCCACCAGTCAGAAATTACCCTCTGTTTTTAAAGGGTTCATGTTGTTACTCTGGATACTCTCCATGGAAGCCAGAATCATGAAATCACCTGGATAATTTCCCTTTTGATTAACTCAAAGTTAACTGAGTAGTTACTCTAACTATGTCTTCAAAATGCTCTACCATGTACCATTAAATAATTTTAATGTTCTGTCTCATCTTTTTCACAGCCCTATGGATTAGTGTAAGAGGTAGAGGGTGATGCTGTTGGGATTATTCCTGACACAGATTCATTTCTCTATACTGGTCAGATAGTACATAAGGTCCTCTGCTAGAATCAGTGTGCCATTGCTTAAATATTTTTCTAATTAAATCACCGGTACCTTCAGCATATTGTATCTGTAGTCACATACTTACTTTTCCTAGTATCAAGCATGCATGGTTTCTAGCTCAAGATAAGCACATAACAAATATCTATGAAGAAACAGAATTAGTGAATGGTAAATAAAAGAAAATAGAATTCTATTCTCATGATGTAAAACAGACAAAACTAAACACAGGCCATCATCTCAGAAAAAAAAATCATATAGATCAATTCTTGAGCTATTTTCTCACAATTACTATTCTCAATCTAAATTGGTTATTCAAATATTTAAAAAGGAATACATTATTATTTTTATTTTGTTGAACATTTGCTTAGTTATGAATGTAGTGCACATTGTTTTATCTAGGTATATCAAGCTATATGTTTATTTTTTAGTTGTCTCAAATGTCTTAGAGCTAGCCTATTTTAAATGCAATGGGGCTATAGAATGTATAAATAAGAAAAATGGAAAATAAAATGCTAGGGTAGTCCAGTATAAACAGTTATGGATTTTTTCATCAATTTATCTATTCAATGAATTTTTGCTGAGCTTTTGACCTTTACATATATCAGACATGTATGTGTTTACCATTTTAAGCTTTGGTCTACGTCTTTAAGAAGCTTACTCTTTTGTAAGTGATGTCATTGTGGGAGAGCATAGTATAAATGTTAATGACAGGTGGATGCTTCACACAATGAACTTTTAGTTTAATGCAGAAGCTCTAAAGGACTTGATTAACAAAACAGGAATATAAAATGTCATGCAAATACAAATAAAGTGCTGAGATGCCTTTGGGATAGAGAGTTTACCAGTAATTTACTTGAATAGCATGAGGTTTTTGTAACATAAAATGGAATTTTCTTTTTTAAGTAACAAATTTGGTACACAGAAAAGCTATGAACAATTACATGAACAAAATTAAAAGTTCTCCTATTTCGGTATCATGAAAGGTTTGTAACAAGTTAGTGGGATTTCTTCTATATGTGCTTACACATCAAGGCTACCAGTGGTGTTCAAACTGGAGATTCCTAACACAAATCAAGAATGAAATATTAGGATATAAAAAGAAAAATGTTAATGTAATGCTAATTGCAAAGTTGGAGGATTCTTAATCAATTCTATATGTTATGAGACCATTTATATGCATATAATCATTAATTTTGATACCCTCTATGGCATTCTCACTAACAATGGATGAGAGTTCTGGTCGTTCCACACCCTTGTCAACATTTGCACTTTCGGTCTTTTTAATTTTAGTTTTTCACAGGGATTTGTAGGTTGATGTGGTTTAAAATTGCATTTCTTTGATGACTACTGTTGCCAAGTATGAACATC
>NW_012133859.1:75157-84035 GCF_000956105.1 Propithecus coquereli | reverse complement strand
GGCATGAGGTTTTTGTAACATAAAATGGAATTTTCTTTTTTAAGTATCAAATTTGGTACACAGAAAAGCTATGAACAATTATATGGACAAAATTAAAAGTTCTTCTATTTCAGTATCATGAAAGGTTTGTAACAAGTTAGTAGGGATTTCTTCTATATGTGCTTACACATCAAGGCTACCAGTGGTGTTCAAACTGGAGATTCCTAACACAAATCAAGAATGAAATGTTAGGATATAAAAAGAAAAATGTTAATGTAATGCTAATTGCAAAGTTGGAGGATTCTTAATCAATTCTATATGTTATGAGACCTTTTATATGCATATAATCATTAATTTTGATACCCTCTATGGCATTCTCACTAACAATGGATGAGAGTTCTGGTTGCTCCACACCCTTGTCAACATTTGCACTTTTGGTCTTTTTAATTTTAGTTTTTCACAGGGATTTGTAGGTTGATGTGGTTTAAAATTGCATTTCTTTGATGACTACTGTTGCCAAGTATGAACATCTTACTGGTCATTTACATAATTTAATAAAATGTTAGTTCCAATGTTGCCCATTTGAGGAGGGCAACTATGTTCTACATATATATTCTCCCGGAATGTGGCTTTCCTATTTATGTTCTTAAGGATGACTTTTGATGGGTAAAAGTGTTTAGTTTTGATGAAGTCTAAGTTATACATTTTTTTCTTAATGTTTATTACATCCTATGTCATTTCTAGGAAAACTTTGCCTACCCAAAATTATGGGAAAAAATCTACTATATTTGTTTTCTCCTAAGCTTGTTTTGGCTTTAGCATTTAAATTTAGTACTATGATCTATTTTTGTGTATGATAAGGCATAAAGTTTAAGGTTAATTTTTATTTCATATGGATATCAAGGTTTTACAGAATATTCATTGAAAAGACTTCCATTTTCTTTTGTAATGCTTTGGAACTTTTGTCAAATATCAAGTAGTCATGTTAGCCTGGCTCTAATTCTGTATTCTCTATTTGGTTTTATTGATACATTTGTCAATCCTTATGTTGATACTGTTCTATCTTGTTAGAATTAATTTGTATTTTTTTTAAATTTCAGCATATTATAGGCATATACATGTTTTGGTTACATAATTTACTTTTGTACAGTTTGAGTCAAAGCTATAAATGTGCCCTTCACCCAGACAGTGTGCATTGTAAACATTAGCTGTGAATTTACCCATCCCCTTTTCCCACTCACATGCTTGATTTCCATTGAGTTTTATTTCCATATGTGCACGTATGTGTTGATCAATTAGTTCTAGTTTAGTATTGAGTCCATGTGGTGTTTGTTTTTTCATTCTTGTGATATTTCATTTAAAAGAATGGTCTCCAGTTCCATCCAGGTTGTTACAAAAGAAACTAGATCACTATTTTTTATGGCTGAGTTATACTCCATGGTACACATACACCACATTTTATTAATTCACTCATGTATTGGTGAGAACTTGGGTTGTTTCTACATGTTTGTGATCGTGAATTGTGCTGCTATAAACATTTGAGTGCAAATGTCTTTTTTATAAAATGTCTTTCTTTTTCCTTTGGGTAAATACCTAGTAGTGGGATTGCTGGATCAAATGGTAAGTCTACTTTCAGTTCTTTGAGGTATCTCTATACTACTTTCCACAGAGGTTGTGCTAGTTTGCAGTCCCACCAACAGTGTATACGAGCTCCTTTCTCTCCACATCCACAACAGCATCTGTTGTTTTGGGACTTTTTGATAACAGCCATTCTCACTGGAGTTAGATGATATCATCCTCATATTGTCATCTGATCTTTCACAAAGCAGACAAAAACATACACTGGGGAAAAGAAGCCCTATTCAGTAAATGGTATAATAATTTTTGAAGTAAAATAGTTTAAGCTGCCCAACTATCTTCTTCTCTTTCAAAATTGTTTTGGAAATTTTAAGTCCTTTGAATTTCCACACACATTTTAGGAACAATATTCCAAATTCTTAAAAAAAAAAGTCTACTGGTTTTGTGATTGGGATTGTTAATTCCATAGATTACTTTGGAGGTAAATTACATTTTACAGCATTGACTCTTTCCAAAACATGAACATATGCCTCCATTTATTTAGGTTTTCTTAATTTCCTTAAACAATATTTTGTGGTTTACATTGTAGGTGTCTTGCACAGTATTTGTTAAGTTTATTTCTATGCAGCATATTATTTGATGCTATTTAAGTGAATACACGTCCTTCACATTGATTGTGGACTTTGGCCAATGAGTCAGAAGCAAATATGATGCAAGCAGAGATTTTGAAAGCCTCCTGCTGCCATTGGTATCTGGTTGCCATATGAACCAGACTGGAATAGTCTGTTGGATAATGAGTGACTCAGGGTCCAGTCAATCCTTTTGCTCTGGATGACAGCCAGATCACCTTCTGACATGAGAGTAAAGCCATCCTGGACCAGCCAGCTTGAGCTGATCTGCCAACAACTGTATATGATGAGAAAACAGATGAGCCAAACTCAGCTCAACGGAAAAAAAAAAAGAAAACCTAACAAGAAGAATTGTGAGCTAAATAAGTAGCTACTATTTTAGCCCATTAAATTTTGGAGAGGATTATTGCATGTCCAAAGCTAACACACAAAACACACACACACATACACAGAGAAATATATGTATTTTATTTTCTCCTTTCATTTTTTATCAGTGTTTCCTTTTATTTATTTTTTTCCTGATATATAATTCTGTGAGAGAGCAAGCGATGAGATTAAAAAACAAAGCGCCATGAATAAGATGAAATTTTAAATTCATAAAATGATATTATTTTTATGTGTGCAATATTGTACATCTCAAGTATTTATCTCCCAAATTGAAAAAAAAAGATGAACTTTAAATAATATGCTTCTCATTTAAATATATGAGTATCTGCAGGTTTTTGCCTCAAGAAATGATTCCAGGATAGTTACTAATGAACCTCCTATCCATGCTTTATTATAAAACCTACAGAACAGAAAATTTATAATTGGAGTCAGAGGGGAAAATCAGTCCAGTGTGATACCAAGTAGATTAAAATGACTATAACAAAAGTTACATATTGTCTCTTACAATTCTGCAACCGTGTCCTCTCCAGGTTCCATCATATCAGTGTCCCTTCCTGCAAAACTCTTCAATTCAAAAGAGGGAAACAAGACTATGAGCCTGTACACGTAGAGGGAAGTCAACCAGAAAGCCACTGCAGTAGTTCAGGTGAGACAGCAAGAGGACGACAGCTGAGGAAATACCATGGAAATAGAGAAGAGGGACGGATTCAAATGCCTATAAGGTGTAGTTACTAGCAATCGGTTCTGGAGGATGAGGGACATGGGGCAGTCTAGGATGACCCATGGAATATTTCTACATATCCTTCTGTCATCTATATTTGAAGAATTCCTCTCAAGGGCCAATTTGTCAATCTTCTCGAAGGCATGCCTGTCCCTCAGTATGAAGCTCTGAGATTCCCAGGCCCTGGGAGTGGAGATGAGTCCGCAAGATGTGCACGTGGCTCGTGCTGCACACCCCTTCTCTTAACTAACGAGGACTGTTCTTTCAAGAGACACCAGGACAATTTCTCAGCAACATTCTCTCTGGTAACTGAGCACAGGTTAATGTCTATTAACTAGTAAGGCATGTGACATTACCTGACATTTTTAAAATGTCACATGGGAGGTTGAAAACAGTCTCTTCAAACTTGCCTCTTATTCCTGTCATTCTCTCCACTACATGACACACTCCAGAACTTGGACAAAGCTGTTCTGCATTGCCTTCTTCCAACAATCATTTTTTCATTTGGTCATGGAATTATTTTTCTTTTAATATTAACTATACTCTCCTTATTTGTAACTGACCCCAAAATAATTCTGGGTTACTCAACCCCATTCACTAAGGAGTTTGCTATTTGGCCGGCTTTCTTCCTCTGCACACCCTTGGCACATACAGCTACATAGACCCACAGGACTTGACCTCTTGGGCTCTTATAGCAAAACAAAAGGCCATTTTCTTGCCTATACTGTAACAAACAAAAATAGACTCTCAAATGTGTCTGTTGTCTCTGTTCAGTTGGAGGAGAAGTTCTCACTTTCTCAAAACTTTCTGATGTCGTATTCGGGTGCATTTAAATGCCTTGGCTAGAAGGAGAGTTCCCAATAGTTGATTATCTTTTCTGCCTCCAGATTGCTGGATATACAAAAGCCATTCAAAGTGAGGCCTGGGTGCTGGGCACTTTAGTTGATGGCTGCAGATACAATGTATGTTCTCAAATTTCTTTTGAAATTTCTATTCCTTCTTTCAAACTATATGTAGCAAGAAACAGACGATTATCCAACAAGATCTCTTACTTTTTTTGCACCTGCTACGTTCTTGCTTCCCTTTAAAATGTTCTTCAAACTCACCAATGCTATTATTTCCCAACCTTTCCATTTATCCTTAGTAAGCTTCCCTCAAATTTGCTTATTTCCTTTTCCTGGTAGCCCAGGACCCTTTTTTCTTTAAGTCCAAAAATCTTTTTTCCAGTTCACCCAGCGTCTTTACTTTCCCTCTCTTTCCTGTATATCCACTCTGGTGTCATGTCAAATAGCCATTTTCTCACATTCATTACCTATAATGTGAAAAGTAAATTTATGTTAAATTTATGGCCTCATCTGTACTTCAGTACAACTTTGAAGTGTTTCCTTGATCCAATTTTCCTCTAATCTATATTCCTTCTGCTTCTTCTCTCTTCTCTCTCTCTCTCTCCCTCCCTCCTGCTCAAATAAGTGGCTAAGATAATTTCTCTCCCATCATTTTCTCCATAGCTCCATAGAGTCCTTTGGTCACGCCTTCCTGCTTCATAAACATCTAAACCCATTTTTGCCCATGTATCTTACTGTGTCATTTTTGTTTATCCCAGAAAATGGCACAATAACTGACACAGTCACCTAATTTTGACACCTGTGAGCAATCTTAAATCTGTGCCATCCCCTAATGACTAATGCCTAACTATTTAACTAGTCCTTTAAATCAGAGTTCAAAGGTGTCTCTAATATCAACCCACTTGAGGCCACAAAATAGAAGATTTCTATTTCTTTCCTTGCCCCAGAAATTAGAACATTTTGATAAATTAATTATGATTATTTCAATGAAAAAATTAACAAGAAAACTTTTCTAATTTTTTGTAAAATTCAACTACTGCCTATTTTTATGGCATCTTAAAATACAATGGCAAAGGTCAAAGGATGTTGTCATATATTTGTTTACAGATCTCTATATTTCCTTTTTATACATCTTATTTTATAAGTAAAGCATTTCGGTTCTCTTTCATGAGACAGCAGGTTTCAACAGTCTCTGCCCTCTTGACAACATGTAATACCATTTCTGTTTTCAGTACCCTTAAGCAAACCTATTATCCATACTAGAAAAAGAGCGAGTTAGCATTTTTTGTTTTTAATTCTTTGAGTTGATGTGTATTTCATGTTACTTAGAGGCATTCTCTTTCTTGACATTTTATGCAATTACAAGCTGAAAAAAACACAAAATCACCACAAGAAGTAAAATATCATTCCTGTGGCTCTGCCTTGAGGCAGCTTTGATGAGCAATTTTTCTTCTGACATGGATGTCATGTAGCATTATCAAAATTACCGAATGTGAGTTATTTTATTGTATTCTCAGAGTCATATGAGACTAGCTAGACATTAAAAACAAGTATTCACAATTAACTTACCATTTTTGAAATATTCATTCTTTGTTGATTATGTATTAATGTTGGCAATAGCAAAAAATCTTCACTAATTTACAAGAAGCATTTTTTAGACAATTTGTCATTTGATTGAAATATAATGTTTGTCAAAATTTAATTAACATATTAACAACTCTGCAGTCTATTTTCCAAAAGGAACAGCATTTCTAACCTTAAATAAGTAAATGGTAGTGTTTAAAGATGCTTTTAATCACCATAGCATTTTGATACTTACTTATTCTATAGGAGATAATGTGAGGTCAATTCACAGATTTAAATTTTCAAATTCAGCATTCAAACTGCTATGTCTTTCATTTTAGGCATTTTTCCAGTAAATGAGAGGCACTATGTATCCTGATGTCTTGGGTGTGGAAGTAGTTCTGAAAGTGAAGTTTCAGCTATAAGTAAATGAGTAAGAAATCAGTTTGCTCTCTAATCCCATTATAATAAGTTAGAGCTGTGCAGATCCCATACTATTAAAAGTTTTAAAAAGTGACAAAGGTACAAAGGGGCAAAAGTAAAGGTATAAGAATCTATGAGCTTTAATAAATACTCTAGTTGAATAGTTTTATTCTACTTATAGAATAATTACATGTCCCTTTCTTTTTAATAAAAATATTGCTTTTTTATAATAAAAATAAAAGTACCATATTTCAATTACTATGAACATAGAAAATATAAAATCATAAGAAAGATAATATAAATTACCAATCATTACACAATTCTAAGAAAAATCACTATGTAAATTTTTATAAATGTTCATGTTTGAAAATTCATGGAGAGGTTCATAGACTCTCATAGATTGTGAAATTAAATTTAAACGAATATAAACCAATCATTAGGAGTGAGTAGTACTCAACTGACATATGACATATGGGTTAAAATTGTTTTTAATCATACATTCATGCATTTATTCAAAAATACATAAGTGAACTTAATATGGTCTAAACTCTATCCCAACACTTAGGATACACCTATGAAACACATAGACAAAGATCCCTGCTCTTGTGGAATTTATATTCCAGTGGAGCAAGCAGAGAATAAGTAATACATAAAATAAAATATTAAGATACATAGTATGTGAGAAAGTGATTAGTGCTACAAAAGAAAATCATACCAGAAAAGAAGAAATGGAAATAATAGTATCAACTAAGGTAGCAAGACTCCATTGACAATCTTAAGGAGGTGAGGGTCAACCAAGCAGATACCTGGGTATAGGGCATTCAGACAGAAGGAGGAGCCAGACCAAGAGTGATGAGAAAGGATCAGCCTCGCTGAGCTTAAAAAATATGAAAGAACAAAATATAGAAATTATAATAAAGCAAAGATTGCTCAAGTAAGATATTGAGATGATCCATGAGAAAGCTTATTTGTTTCTGCCAAAGCCATGTGGGGGTAGGAGAATAGACGAAAACAAGAAGCAAGGGTAAAATTGGACGGGGGCACAGAGGAGGGGCTGAGTCTTCTCAGAGCACAATTTGGTGAATGATGAATATTATAAATATATTGCTTCATTAAATATTTTCAAATAATGATTAAAGAAGCATAAGCATAGAAAAATACTTTAATATTTTAAAATAGTTAATGAATTGTAAAACTTTTAAAACATCATGTAAAATCTTAAATATTAAAACAATAGGAGTCACACCAGAGTAAAAACACATTTAAAAAAGAGAAGAAGTGGATCCACTGGTCTACATCTCTGTTCTTGTGCCAGTATGATGCTGTCTTGGTTATTATAGCATTGTAGTATAACTTGAAGTCTGATAAATTGATGCCTCCCAATTTGTTCTTTTTGCTTAAGGTTGCTTTGCTATGTGGGGTCTTCTCTGGTTCCATATAAAGTGGAGAATTATTTTTTTTCAAAATCTTCAAAAAATGATACTAGTATTTTAATAAGGATTTAATTGAATCTGTAGATCGCTTTAGGTAGTACAGACATTTTAACAATGTTGATTCTGCTGATCCATGAGCATGGTGTGTTTTTCCATCTGTTTACATCCTCTGCTATTTTCTTCCTCAGTGTTTCCTAGTTCTCCTTATAGAGGTCTTTCACCTTCTTAGTTAAATATATTCCCAGGTATTTTATTTTCTTTGTTGCTATTGTGAAAGGTATTGAGTCTTTGATTTGGTTCTTAGCTTGACCATTATTGTCATATATGAATGCTACTGATTTGTATACATTGATTTTGTAACCTGAGACTTTTTTGTATTTGTTTATCAGTTTCAGTAGTCTCTTGACAAATTCTTGGGGTTTTCTAGATATAAGTAAGATCTACCATCAGCAAAGAGCAATGGTTTGACTTCTTCTTTCCCCATTTGGGGAATGCCCTTCATTTCCTTCTCTTCTCCGATTGCTCTAGCTAAGACTTCCAGCACTACGTTGAATAGTGATAGTGACAGTGGTGATGATGGGCAACTTTGTTTCCAGTTCTAAGCAGGAATGCTTTCAATTTTTCCACATTCAGTATGACTTTGACTGTGGATTTGTCATATATGGCTTTTATCATTTTGAGGTAAGCCCTGTCTATTCCTATTTTATTAAGCATTCTTACCATAAAAGGGTGTTGAATTTTGTCAAATGCTTTACCTGCATCTATTGAGAGGATCGTATGATCTTTGTTTTTACTTCTATTTATGTGGTAAATTTCATTTATAGATTTGGGTATGTCGAACCATCCCTGCATCTCTGAGATGAAACCCACTTGGTCGTGATGGATTAGTTTTTTGTTGAGTAGCTGACTTTGGTTTGCTAGGATTTTATTGAGAATGTTTGTATCTATATTCATAAGGGATATTGGTCTGTAGTTTTTTGGTGTTTTTTTTTTTTTTTTTTGAGTCCTTTCTTGGCTTTGGTATCAAGGTGATGTTGGCTTTGTAAAATGTGTTGGGGAGGATTTCTTCCTTCTTGGTGTTATAGAATAAGTTTTACTAGATAGGTACCAATTCTTCTTTGTAAGTCTGACAAAATTTGGCTGTGAAACCATCTGGTCCAGGACTTTTTGTTTGTTGGAAGACTTTTTATTGCTGCTTCAATTTTGTTACTTGATATTGGTCTGCTTCCAGATATAAAACCATCCTCACATTGCCATCTGATTTTTGACAAAGCAGACAAAAACATACACTGGGGAAAAGAATCCTTATTCATTAAATGG
>NW_012133859.1:62116-63751 GCF_000956105.1 Propithecus coquereli | reverse complement strand
TTTCTATGAACTGTGAGGAAAACATGATCTTTAGATAAAACTTGGATGTGATTATACAGCTTCAAAAGATAGAGTATTTAGTCACAAAAGTGGACTTTTAAAGTTATCGAAGTTTTGTCTCACAGATCTTCTCAATCTAACAATAAAACCTATAGGAAGTTTAATTACTTGTCACTCGCTCCTCTCTGTGGGATTCCTAGAGAGAAGAGGGGTTACCTGGAAGTAATTTATGGCTATGACTTTTGTCTAACAGAGCAAACCCCCGGGAAACACACAGAAGTTCTACTCAGTTCTTGAGAAAATTGTTTTAGCAAAAACACTCCCACCTTGGACCAACAGGAACAGGGAGAGTAGAAAACAAAAGGGCTTTCAGACTTCTGGAATTTAACAGGCAGGAAGCAGGCTGATAACACCACTTAGGCACAAATATATTCTACTTTCATGGAAAAAAGAAAGATGACGGAGACGCTGGAATAAAGAACACAGAGGTAGGAGGGAGAGCCATGGAAAATTATCCCCAGGCCTTGGAAGTCCAATCATGAATATCCAACAAGTTTTACTGGCTCAAATTTAAAATCACTAAGGACCAGTGATTTTTTTGTCACTGTTTTTGAACAGAAATGTCTATTCCTGCTACCCTCTATTCTACCATTATGCGTTGAGTGTGTGGGGGACAGAAAACTTGTCTCTTTATAGATTGATTGCATGGGAGAAACTACCCCCAGAGAGACTCAATCTCACCTGCACCTGCTTTAGGCGATGAATGCCTAGGCTTTAAGCAGATAATTTATTGGAGTGGGACGCTTCCCAGTATTGGTAGGAAGCGAATGCATTTTCCCTACGGGAAGGACACAGGTCACCGGGGGCAAGAGAATGAACTGTGATGGAAAGACTATAACATAGCTCAAATTGTCTTCATCTCTCGGTAGTCACATCCCTGTGTAGTTCCCTTTTAAGAGGGGGCAAGCTTGTGACTTGTTTCTAACTAACAGAACAAAAAGTTCTAAAGTGATGAGTTGTTACTTCCATAAACTATCTAATCTCTCCATGCTGTGGTTTCCTCATTTGATGATTGCAAAGGGCCATAGAGATGATTAAATAAAGACTGATATAGGAACTTTAATATAGGTAAATTTCCTAGACATTTCTCTAACAGTGTTTTGACATACGTAAGCATTCAATAAAGATTAGCTGGTATTGTTTTAAGGTTGCTGCTATCACTATTGTTATATTTAAGTAACTTACGCAGTGTTAGATTCAAAATACAGGCAAATGCCTGGAATTAAACAGGAATATGATAATTGTCAAGAAAGAAGTATAGCTACATTTAGCATAAAAAGAATTTTGGTAGCAACTGGTAGTATTAGGAAAAGATTTTATGAAAAATTGCCATTTGAACCAGACCCAATGGGATGAACTTCATTTAGAAATATGTTAACAGAATTGGTGCATTTTCCATTGAAAGGATATTAAGAACAGTGGTCCAACTAGTTTAAATGTAAAAAAAAAAGAGGTATATGTACGAAATAGCACAAAAATTATACAGGGAAGGGGTTTTTAGAGAAGACTAAGGTGAAGTCCTGAAATAACAGATTAAGGTGTGAATGTCATTTTGTATAAAAAAACAATTGGAGG
>NW_012133859.1:59041-62066 GCF_000956105.1 Propithecus coquereli | reverse complement strand
TAACTATGAAAAGCTCTCATCAGTGGAAAAGTGATGACTTCTGTGTTATCATGATGGAAAATTAGAGAAAGTGAATTTGAGGACATTTTGTGTTCTGCTGTGCCCTAGTCATGGTAATTTAGAAATAACGGGGCCTTGATGTGAGACCCCCAGTTGGTAGTTGAAATGCCTGGATTAAAGCTCAGAAAGTAGAGACATCCACAGATGTGGGTGTTACCCATGTAGTCATTTAACAAGAGAGAGGTAATGCTTAGAGCTCTGGAGAACGTGGAGAGAAGCTGATACACAGAAGACATGAACCAGAGGTAGATTCGTAATTTGAAATTCAATTTGACATGACTGAGCCATGATACAAAGGCTAGAACAAAGATGAGACCTGACAAGATATGTGGAGGTCAGAGGTTGTGGTAACGAATATCAAATGCAGGAAGGAGTCAAGGCTGACAAGGGGCTGATGATATCCACTCATTACTCTCCTTCACTGTAAGAGTTTATTGAATGCGCATAAAGTGGTAGAGACATTTGTTTTCTACTACTTTAAATACAGGTATTGACGATGAAAGGAACATAAAATGAGGGGCTAATAGAATGTTTTTTCAATCTTGTTTATGGACTTAGAGGCTCTCTTTACTTTCCTTTTTTTACTTCCCTTTTTAAATTTCATACATTTATTTCTTTTATTCACACTTTATGGTCAATGCAAACAATTTCATAAAGTGAGAAATTATGATGAAGCATAATTATGGAAATTGAAAATAGACATTCAACGTAAAATACTATAAGCATGAAACTGGGTTCATTTGCACACACAGCAGCATGTGTTTCAACAGATGTGTCCAAGGATGGCAAACAGTTGCTTTTTCTCTTGAAGACAATGGACGCCTCAGATATTACGATCAGAATGTGTTCACTGAAGCCAAAATTTGTTTCTAAAAAATATTTTTTTCCACATTGAAACTGTCATGCATATATATTTTCCAGAATTAAGCTTTCAGTTTCTAATATCTAAGAACTGATACAGAAAATGTTACAAATGTAACTATTCTGATTGCTTTAAAAGTTTTTTAAAAAGTATTTTCAAAAACAATTTAAAAGAATTATTGCAAACTTAATGGTGCTGGTGCTCTGCCACCTCATCTCCAGGATGGGAGCCTCTGGTGTGGAATCTGCAGCCTAAAGCAACCGTTTAGTGATTAGTAACATCTAGGTCAAAATAAAGGTGTTATGGAATGAGCTTTGCTTTTCCAGTTTTTCCCATCATTAGACCCATAACTTTATAATGGTCAGGGGAAGCCCATGCAACCCAATGAAGATACATATTGAGACCTTGATGGATGCATTAACTCACAGGCAGTGAAAAAGCCAGCAATGGATTTTTGATGAGCATTGTGTAGAGTATGTTTTACATAAATATGTTTGATAAATATTTACACATTCTATAGTGGGATTATGGGTAGCCTTAATAGGAAATTATTTGTGACTTTTAGAATAAATGAGCGATATTCTCTCCTTTGGACCATACTTTCTTCTTGTTCTCCTAGATGATTGAACTTCCATTTGTGTATTAAACTGCCTATGCAAAAATATTTTCTTGGTTCATCACTGTTATATTTAACAACAATGTATGCTATTATTCAGCAATTAATGTTTGACGGTTTCCCTTTGCTGAACACTCTGATAAAATTTTTATTAACTCATATCATTTCAGCACACTCTCTTAAAGCAAATACCATTTACTACACCCATATTATAGAAGAAGACACAACAGTTTAGAAAGGCTATGTAGCTTCCTCACAGTGCACATATATGTGTAGTATATAATATACACACACAAATACACATATACAGTCACTATCAGAACTGGGAATTGAACCCAGATCTGTGTCCAATGCTCATGATACTGCTTTTAGGAGCACATATATTGAACATACAATGCATGCTAAAATGTTAGCAGTTATTACATGCCAAGTATATATGAAGATTGTGCTTGACTGGAATGATGATTATTATAAAAACTTAATATATCACATTTATATTCTATTCCAGAATTTTTTTTTAAGTCTTTATTCTCTTTAATCCAAGGTGGGGTCTATAACGTTGAAATTCAGGCACAATGACTGTGCTATCTCACTGTTACACTTTCTCGTACCTTCTAGGATCATAAAAAGTTCTCAGATATGATGGTTTCACCTGTAGTGGGCAAACTTTAAAACTTTAAAACAGCCTCAATTATCCGTGCCTCCTGGTACTCATTCCCTATGTCATGCCTTCCTCTTGACTATAGGCAAGAGATATTATTTGCTTCTAACAAATAGAATACAGAAAAAAATAAAAGAATACCACTTGACTGATTACATTACATAAAACTGTAATTTTGCATTGCAAGCAGCCTTCTCTACTGACTTTTCTGTTTGCACACTTTGATGAAGCATGTCATCATGTTGAGGAGACACTTTTGGCAAGAAACTAAAGGCAGCCTCTAGCCAAATGCCAGAAAGGAGCTGAAGCCCTCAGTCTGACAGTCTAGGAAGAAGTGAATCCAGCCAAAGGCCACGTGAGTTTGATGGACAATCCATTCCCCACCAGAGTCAAAGATGAGCCCTAAGCCTGGCCAGCATCTTAACTATAGCTTTGGGAGAGACCCTGAAGCAGAGGATTCAGCTCAGCCATGCCTGGGTTTTGGACCCACACAAACTCTGAGATAATAAATGTGCAATGTTTTATGCTGCTAAGTTTGTGGTAATTTGTTACACGGCAGTAGATATCATACAGACTTCGATACCTGGAATAGAGGTGCTGCTCTAACAAATACCTAAAAACTGGGGAGTGGCTTTAGAAGGGGACAGTGGTCAAAGACTGAGAAATAATGAAAAGCACAATAAAGACTCAATTTCCTTAAACAGACTATTATGAACCAGAACTTTGAGGACATCACCAGTGATGGCTCAAAAGGAAATGAGGAACATGCTCTTAGAAACTGGTTAAAGGGTGATCCTTAACATGTCCAGACAGAGAGCTGAGCAAA
>NW_012133859.1:57948-58991 GCF_000956105.1 Propithecus coquereli | reverse complement strand
AAAAAAGAATTCATTATGAAAATCCTTCTAGCTGCTAATGATATGGTTATTTCTAACTAAGAATTAATATTTTTGGCAATTTGCAGTTTTGCTTTCTATATTCATTCTGTTTGTGAGTAGCTTAAAGAAACTTGTGCTCGTGTGATGAATACGGCTTTGCAGGCATTCATAAAGAGTGCATTTCTTGAGCTAACAGGATCAGTTTTATTTATTTATGTATCCACAAAATTCACAAGATTGCCATGTATAACAAGAGCTCTACATATATTAAGTATGTATAGATATAATTTACATGTGAATGCATGATAAACTTTGATAGTTTATCACTGTCTCCTCTGTCCCCACTCCCACTTGCACTACTTTCTCTCTTTTTCTTTTATTGAAATGGACAAGATTCAATATAGATCCAATTGCTTATACCCTAAAACAAGTCACGTGTTTATCCATTCTACAATTTAATTAAGTACATAAATACATATATGGTAGCATTCTCCAAATTTGTGATCAGTTTGCCTGTGAGTTACCATTAATTATCTTTGAATGTGGTTCTGGGTATTGAACCCAGTTATGACTGGTGACAGTGAAAATAAAGTGTTCTCATGCGTGGAATTTTAATCTCTTCCCTGAGTGCTGAAGTTCATCAAAACTCTTAGGTTAGATGTTCACTTATGAATAAAACAGCATAAGACTATATACTCTCTTCCAGCTATCTTTCACTAATGGTCCATGCATTTATGAGTTCAACTTTTATTTGGTCAGTCATATATATGTATCCAGCTGGACTCCAATAGCTATTTATATAGAGGATCAAGCAGAGAACAGAGTCATGCCTTATCAAGTATTTCTGGAACAATCTGAAGTCCACATAGGAACCATGCCACCAAATGGTATCAGCCAGAAAAGTCTATGCTCTTGATGTTCAAATTGTTAGCATTCAAATATGAGAAGTTTGTACAGTCAGCCAACCCTCACTCACATTGGGTAGGAGTGGTCTCAACTGGTCAGATTATAAATCCTTTGGCTCTGTATATATAGAAACACTT
>NW_012133859.1:38382-44422 GCF_000956105.1 Propithecus coquereli | reverse complement strand
CAGTTACTCACAGTAATGAAAAGGAAGATTTGGGCATATATACCTTTGCAAACCACTTTTCCAGCACTTTCACCACTGTATTTTAACTTTCAAATTTCCTATCTCTTTCAATACATTATAAGTGGTAATGCTTTCTTTCTACCACTATATTCCAAAAGTGTAAATGTGTTCTGCTCTGAGGGGACCATTGCAGTATTAGTTGAGTTAAAGTTGAATGAGATTAGTGTCCTTTATTATGAATATGTCTATAAAGAATTGTCAACTTCACCGGATTACTCAACCTATCAACCTGTGATAGCATCCAGCACACTAAAAGAAAAGCCCACCTGTAATCTATTTAGGGAAATAAAGAATTACCAGGGAATTAGGAGAAGAGAAATATGTGCAGAGGGCTAATAGACAATATTAAACTCCTTAAAGACCATGTACTTGTCTGTGTATCTAAGGGACAACCTTTGTTAACACTGTCAGAGAAAAATGGTCAATTGCAGTTAGCCTTAAACATACTAGATTGGGTATCAGCCTAGTGGTGCATATAAGTTTCACAATGACAGGGAAGGCATTGCTTAAATTAAAATAATAATTCATGGGATTAAAAATAAATGGGATTAAACAACATGTATTAACTCACAAACATATTAAGGGGTCATGTAATAATTCAAGGCAGGCATAGTTTCTTGCCAAAAGAAGATAATTGGCATAAATTATCCAATTGGTCTCTCTACAATGTAGAAGAGGATGCTAGGCTTAATATTTGACTCTATCCATCCTGAATCCATTGATTTTACCTAGACTTCATTCTAAGACTTACTAAAAGCATTCATGAAAGTTAGGTAGCTTGAGGGCATTGAGATAGAGACAGCTATTCTTTAAACAGTTATATTCCAATGGAACTCATTTTACCTGATCTCTTAATGACCTCATTGTTTTGTTAACAACCATCCATGATCATTATATAAAACCTGAGAGAGATTTTGTTTTTTATGAATATGACCTACAGACAGTATTGACTTACTATCACTGCAAACTTCAGCTTCTGCCTCATCAACTGAATTTCATTTTGGCTCCTGCCAGAATTACCCTTGACCAATTTTCTCTATGTTCCACTTGGCTGAACTAACTACCTTTATTGTTGATCACACCCCATGAAAAAACTGGTATTGTTTTTTTCTCTTCAAACCTCCATGCCCCCCTTTTTTTTTGTACTGTTCA
This sequence comes from Propithecus coquereli, assembly GCF_000956105.1. Taxonomy (NCBI): domain Eukaryota; kingdom Metazoa; phylum Chordata; class Mammalia; order Primates; family Indriidae; genus Propithecus; species Propithecus coquereli. The sequence continues at coordinate 43,210 of NW_012133859.1, read as the reverse complement.
AATCATGACATATGAGTATGATAGTTTTACAGCATAAGTTGCAGTGAATTAGACTATAGTGGTTGTGCTTGTCTCTTGTCTCGATGTGACCATCTCATCCTTTCTTCAAATTATGAAATGAAAAACCTGAGGGACAATACTATGCTACTTGCTATGATGGTGCTCAGAAGAGCTTTGAATATTGATATTTTCCATAAAAATAATATTAAATACCATAATGGAAAAATAAGCACCACATGTACTCACCAGCAAATTGGTTTCACTGATCAACACCTAAGTGTACATATAGGAATAACATTTATAGGATGTTGGGCAGATGGGAGGGGTGAGGAGGGGATGAGCATATACATACATAATGAGTGCAATGTGCACCATCTGGGGAATGGACACACTTGAAGCTCCAACTGGTGTGTGTGGGGGGCAAGGGCAACATAACCAAAATATTTATACCCCATAATATGCAGAAATAAAAATAAATAAATTAATTAATTGATTAAAAAAAATACAATGTAAGTGAAGAAGATAAACATATTTCAAAATAAGTCAAAAGACTTGATTAATTGATATTGTCAACTTATGTGTTAACGTTGATGCTAAGTAGCTAGTTCACTCTATAAATTCAAAACATCTACTATACTAAATTGTTTCAAATAAATATCCATCTTTTTAAAAAAATTCACTCAGAAAATGATCTTCTGATAATTTGAGTGAATTGAGTATTATTTAATTATTACTTAATTTAAATTGTAACTAGTAGGAACCAGAAATAAATGCCAAGTAAGCATTTGAATTACTGAAACAACAAAAAACATAACCATTAATTATTTCATGAAAAAGTGAGAGAGAGGGGCAGAGTGAGAGAAATAAAAAGAGGTAGAGAAAAATGTATACATTTTCTTCATCTACATTTTGAATACCAGAATATCATGATACATAATTGCCAAGACATAATATAGCATAATACATAGGTATTACAGGGGCATCTATATTTGTTTTTGTTTTGTTTCAGTTTTGCAATGTACTTTATTTAAATTGAAAGATAATAATATATATTTATGGGGTACAATATGTTTTTTCAGCATATTATGGGGGTAAAAATTTTTATATTTGCACCACCCGAGTCAGAGCTTCAAGCGTGTTCATCCCCCAGACAGTGCGCACCACACCCATTAGGTGTGTATATACCCATCCCCTTCTCCCTGCTTCCCACCTGCCCAACAGCCCATGAATGTTACTAATATATGTGCACGTAAGTGTTGATTAATTAATGCCAATTTGATGGTGAATAGATGTGGTGTTTGTTTTTCCTTTCTTGTGATATTTCACTCAGTAGAATGGGCTCCAGTTCTATCCAGGATAATACAAGAAGTGCTAGATCACCATTGCTTTTTGTTGCTGAGTGGAACTCCATGGTATACACATACCACATTTTATGAATCCACTCATGTATTGATGGACACTTGGGTTGTTTCCACATCTTTGCAATTGCAAATTGTGCTGCTATAAACATTTGGGTGCAGGTGTCTTTTTCATAGAGTATCTTTTGTCCTTTTGAATAGATGCCCAGTAATGGCATTGCTGGATCAAATGGTAGTTCTACTTGTATCTCTTTAAGGTATCTCCACATTGCTTTCCACAGAGGTTGCACTAGTTTGCAGTCCCACCAGCAGTGTATGAGTGTTCCTATCTCTCCACATCCACACCAATGTTTGTCATTTTGGGACTTTTTGATAACGGCCAGTCTCACTGGAGCTAAGTGATATCTCATTGTGGTTTTGATTTGCATTTATTTCCCTGATGATTGGAGATGTTGAACATTTTTTCGTATGTTTGTTGTTCATTATTCTGTCTTCTTTGTATCCTATAATACAGATTGTCTAGGATGCCTTCTCCATGGTCGCAGAGTGTGCCCAAATATACACTTTATGGTCATTGCCAAAAGTTTTGATGCAGAAACGCTGGGTAGAGATAAGGACTCCGTATGTTTAATAGGCATTTCAGATATTTTAGGGTGTTATTCTTGAGATAGTGTACAGACCACTGTGTGAGGACCTCTACTTCCAAACTGCTCAAGCTGGGTCCCCCCCTGCTTTATTTCCACTGAGTTTTACTTCCCTCTGTGCACACGTGTGCTCATCAGTTAGTTATTTAATAGCGAGTACATGCGGTATTTGCTTTTCTATTTCTTTAGATGTTTCACTTAGGATAATGGTCTCCAGTTCCATACAAATTGTTGTAAAAGACATTAATTTATCCTTTTATGGCTGAATAGTATTCCATAGTATACATATAACAGATTTTGTTAATCCATTCATGTATCTATGGGTGCTTGGGTTGATTCTGCGTCTTTGCAATTGTGAATTGTGCTGCAATAAACATTCATGTGCAGGTGTTTTTTTGATAAAATGCCTTTTTTTCCTTCGGGTAGAAACCCAATAGTGGGATAGCTGGATCAAATGGTAGGTCGACTTCTAGTTCTTTGAGGAATTTCTGTACTGTTTTCCACAGAGATTGTACTAATTTGCAGTCCCTCCAACAATGTATAAGCATTCCTTTCTCTCTGCATCCAAGCCAGCATCTATTGTTTTTGGACTTTTTAATAAAAGTCATTCTGACTTGGGTAAGGTCATATCTCATTGTTGTTTTAATTTGCATTTCCCTGGTAATTAGTGATGTTATGCATTTATTCATGTTTATTGGCCATTCGTCTATTTTCTCTTGAAAAACTTCTGTTCATGTCTTTTGCCCACTTTTTAATGGTGTTTTTGTTTTTTTCCTGTTGATTTGTTTGAGTTCTTTGTAGGTGCTAGGTATTAGCCCTTTATCGGATACACAATTTGTAAATATTTTCTCCCATTGTAGGTTGTCTATTTACTCTGTTGATTATTTCTTTAGCTGTGCAGAAGCCTTTTAAAACATTTGTACCCCCTCAATATTTTGATAAAAGGCACAAAAATTTAAAAAAATGATGAAATAATGGAATTACAATGATAAAACTAGGATAAAATGGTGTTGGCTTCGGAGATTTTCAGTGGAACTGAAGCAAAGTAGACAGATGTGGGATGCATTTTGAAGGTAAATTTGATATTACTTGTTTAGATGTTGAGGTTGAAAAGAGATAAGAAAATCAAGGAGGACAACTCCTAGATTTTGGCTTTAGTGAATATATAGATGATGATGCTTTTTATTTAGATGAGGAAGAGTGGGGGAGATCATGTTTGGAGGTTCAGTTTTGACTACATTAATTTAGAGAAGACCTCTTTATATCCATGTGGAGTTACAGAGGAGGTAGTTACACAATTCTATAGTTAAGAAAAATAAACATGAGGTTCACTACTTAAATAAGTGGATTTAAATGTATCAAGCATTATGTAAAAATAAAACATATAAAATTTAAAATAATAATGTTTATGCAGAAGTGACTATAGATTGCTATTTCAACAAACTTGTCAATTAAATAAAGAAGGTAAAGTAAGGGAGAAAAAAAGCCTTTCTTTTGCGATGTAAAATATAACTCTTGGCTGAACAGAGAAAACTTTAGAGGTGTATCATTAAAATACATCAGTAATCCTTATAATCATATAATTATAAGTAAATGATTATAAGCATGCCACTAAAAAGTCAGAGCACTGGCTACACCCCAAACACCTTTCTAAGCGCAGGGATACAGAAATTTAAAAATATAGATAAAGTATCAGCTTCTTGAGGTTACATATTAAAGGAAAATTAATAAAGACAAGTTCAAATAAGAGTTAAGTTAAGGCCATTTTCAGGGGCTGTAGAGAACAAAGCCATATACACCATCCCCTCTCTCACGCATGTATATAATGTGTGTACAAACACGCACACACACATACACATACACACTGTTTAGCCCCAGATGGGAGAAAGAATACTATTTTTATGTGGATGAATATGGATGAACATACATTTTTAGGTACAGAGGCAATATATTATAAGAGTTTCCATCAGGTGGTGTCTAAAATTCCAGTAAAGTATACCAGAGTGTCATGTCCAAGGAGAAAGGGTAAGGACAGCATTTGCAACTTGTAGATGGTAGGAAATGACTGGACTGTGGTAGGTGACAAGTAGAAATCATTGAAAGGATTACTACAGTTCAGAAAGAGGAGTATTGATTTGGAAATCATGCTCCCCATGGTGCTGCCCTTGGGCAAGATCTGACAGATTGTGAGCAACAATAACAACAACAAAAACAAAAACAAGGACAGGTGAATGTGTGAACAACCTAGGATTTGGAATTGAAAATAGATTGGAAAAGTGAAAAGGAACTGACATCTGATAAAGGCAGCATGCTGAGCATTTTAGATTGACTATCATAAATCAAAGCTTTGCCCTCACTTAAAAAATGAAGCTGCTGTTCAGAAACGTTCAGTAACTTTTTTTCCAAACACAAATCTAGTGAATAGCAAAGTCAAGATTTGAACTCAGAGCTATTTAACTTCAAAGTGGATATTTATTTCCATTAAACTGTGCTTATGTTGGGTTGGGTTTAATACTAGTTAAAATAAGAAACAAAAAGATGTTATTGGGACCAGACTGATGAAGGAGAGAAGCAAAATCATAAAAAGTCAAATGGATAGTGAGAGTCCAGCACAGATAACAGTTCCAGGGTATGTAAATGAAGTGAAAGAACACAGAGGAGGTGTGGGGTAAGGGGTGTGGAATGCAAGAGAAACTTTTTACATATTTCGGATTCAATATGGGACAAAAAATGCTTCACGTAAAACAGACACATAAATAAATATAATAGAAATCAGTATACACAACTGCTTAGTCTAAGTTGTTTACTAAAAATGCTTTATGTGTT
>NW_012133859.1:33988-34977 GCF_000956105.1 Propithecus coquereli | reverse complement strand
TTTATTCCACAGATTTTCTTATTCAGTACATTTACATGGCAAATAAAATCTGGCAACTTAGAATGGTTACTACCACCTGTATTCCTTGAAACTGAATGCGTTGCTAAAAAGTTTTTTCAACGTCACTACAAGATATAGCATAAATGCCATATGAATATAACCTGATTTTTACCTAAGCAATCATTTAATTGTTCAGAGTTACTTTCGAGGGTTATATAAACATTCAGAAATAGTTTAGAAATAAGTCAGGTATTTATAAAGTCTTGCATCTCACTTGTAATATATTTTGTTTTGTGATTATAAATTTTGTTTTGTGTTAATGTGTTAATACATTAAAAATGTAAACTTAAGATCATACATCCAGGCAAACATTTAATCCCAGAAGTCATTTGGTGAAGTAACTAGTAATCAAAATTCCTTTTTTATTTATTTTTAATAGAAAAATTCACAATTGTATATATTTGTCATGTACAGCATGTTCTTTAGAAATCTGTATATACTGTGAAATGGCTAAATTTAGCTAATTAACATACATATTACCACATAGTCTTGTTTTTGTGGTGAGAACACTTAAAATTTATTGTCATAGCAATTTCCAAAAATATGATACATTATTATTAATTATTATCACCGTGTTGTACAATAGATTTCTTGAACTTATCCGTCCTATCTAACTGAAGTTTTGTATCGTTTGACCAACATCTCCCCAATAGTTCCTTTCCTAGTCCCTGGTAACACTATTCTACTCTCTACTTCTGTTAAGTTCAAAGTTTTTACATTCAACATATAAATGAGATAATGTGGTATTTATTAGGTCGGTGCAAAAGTAATTGTAGTTTCAGACTGAATTTGTGTGGTTTGCAAATATTTTCTCTCTTTCTGTGGATTGCCTCTGCACTCTCTTGATTGTTTCCTTTGCTGCACAGAAGCTTTTTAGGTTGATGCAGTTCCATTTGTCTATTTTTGTTTTTGTTGCCTGTGCTTTTAGG
>NW_012133859.1:31736-33938 GCF_000956105.1 Propithecus coquereli | reverse complement strand
TTTAAGAATTCCCTAGGGAGAACACTGGAATTAGCACTTTTTTTAAGCATTATTGTCCTTAGCATTTGGCAATAACATCCAATTGTTATTGTGACAATAAATATCTTGTGTCTAATTTTTATGGCAATTATGACTACTATGAATCAACATCGTGTGGCAAAGAAATTCACAAGCTAGAAAGAAATAAAATGTGCTTTTCCATTGTGTGATTTCCTAGGTTAGTTTTTCTTTTATCACAAAATTACACTAAGAATCTTTGATAAAAAGAAGATATAGTTTCCAGCTACTTTGTATTGCTGTGATTAATATAGCATAACAGACAAAATAAAAGATTGTTTCTTCACATGGAATATATTAAGAACAAATAGTTAAAACTATGCTTGCTAAATATTTTGGATATATTTGAGAGTAAGTGAAACATTACCAATGATATGAGATATTAATAGAAGTATTTTTGATAATAATATACATGCAAATTATGGAGGTCCTCTTCATATTTGACAAGTAGCTTTTTGAAAAATAGACTTATTTTTAAAACAGTTACAGAGTCAGGTAAAAAATGAAAAGGCAGTACAGAAAGTTTCCATATACTCCCTCATGCAGTTGCCCTATTATTACTACCTTACACTACTAGGGTACATTTGATACAATTAATGAACAATATTGGTGCATTAGTATTAACTAAAGTCTATAACTTATTTGGATTTCCTCAGGTGTTATCTATTGTCTTCCTCCTGTTCCAAGATCCCATATGAAATAGCACAATATATCCACTTGTCATATCCCCTTAGGCTCCTCCTGGCTGTGTAGTTTCTTAGAATTTCTTTGGTTTTGGAAAACCTTGGCAGATTGTAAAACGTACAGGTCAAATATTTTGTAGGGTGTTCCTCTACTGGACTTTGACTATTTCCTATGGTTATATTGGGATTAGTTTTGTAGAAGAAGACCATAGAGATAAAATGTCATTTTCATCAAAACATCTATGGTACATACTGTCAACATGATTTTGACTGCTGCTGTTGCCCTTAATCTAAAGTAGTTTTTTATGAAATTTCTCCAGTATAAAGATACTCTCCCCCACCTTTTTATACTGTTCTCTTTGAAATGGAGTAACTATCATAGCCCACATGTAAAGAGTGGAATCTTTTCCTTTTCGGTCTTGAGGAAGTATTATCTTCATAAAGTATTAGGAATTCTTATTCATAGGATATCTGTCTCTTCTCCCTAATTTGTGTATATGTTTAATAAAAAATAAGGAAATGATAAATATTACAGTAGAAATTTTAAAAATAGAAATAAAAAAACAAAAGTTGGTTATTTGAAATGATCAACAAAATGGGCAAACTAAGCTATACTGATTAAAAGAGTCAGAGGAAACAATTACTAAACTTGAAATGAAAGTGAGAATATTATGATCAACCTTACAAAAATAGAAAGAATTATAAGATAACACTATGAAAATTGTACACCACAAATTAGATATCCAAGATGAAATGGATAAATTCCTAGAAACACACAAATTACAAAATTGAGTAAAGAAGATACATAAAATCTGAACAGAAATATAACAAATAAAAAGATTGACTCTGAAATCTAAAACCTCTCAACAAAGATAATCTCAGAATCAGATGGTTTCACTGGTGAATTTTATGAAATATTTAAAGAAGAATTAATACCAGTTCTTTGCAAACCCTTCCAAAAAGCAGAAGGAGTTGAAACACCTTGTAACTCATTCTATGAAGCCAGCATTACCCTCATATCAAAGACAGAGGAAGACATCACAAGAAATGAAAACTATAAGCCATTATCCTTTATCACTATAGATGCAAAAATCATCAAAGAAATACTAGCAAATAAAATTTAGCAGCATATTAAAAGTATATCACCCCATGACCAAGTGGAATTTATTCCGGGAATGCATTCCAACATAATAAAAACAACAACAACAGCAACAACAAAAACACTCAGTGCAAGACATTGTCATAAAAGAATAAAAACAAAAAATGTGTTCATCTCAATAGATGCACTAAAAGCATTTGATTAAAAAAAATCTATCCTCCTTTCATAATAAAAACACTCAGCAATCTAGGAATAGAGGGAATTTACTCAGCATAATAAAGGGCATTTATTAAAAACAAAACCAAAACCTACAAAAAAACAGATAACATTATACCCAATGATAAAAGATTGAAAGGTTTTCCC
>NW_012133859.1:17856-29396 GCF_000956105.1 Propithecus coquereli | reverse complement strand
TATGACATGAGATAAGGTTCTAATTTCATTCTTCATGTGCATATCCAGTTTTCCCAACACCATTTATTGAAGAGACTGCCCTTTCTCCATTGTGTTTTTTTGGCAACTTTGTTGAAAATCTATTTATCATAAGTGTATGTGCTTATTTCTTTTTTTTTATTTCAGAATTTTGTGGAGGTACCCCCATTTTGGTTACATGATTTGCTTTTGTACAGTTTGAGTCAAAGTTTTAAGTGTGCCTTTCACCCAGTTAGTGTGCATTGTACCTGTTAGATGTGAATTTACCCATCCCTTCCTCCCCCCACCTACTTGATTTCCCTTGAGTTTTACTTCCACGTATGCACGTAAGTGTGGTCAATTAGTTGTGGCTTTACTTCTGAACTCTCTATCCTTTTCCATTGATCAATGCATCTGTTTTTATGCCAGTACCACACTCTTTGGATTACTATAGCTTTGTACTATATTTTAAAGTCAAATAGTGTAATGCCTCGTCTTGTTCTTTGTGCTCAAGATTGCTTTGGCTATTCAGAGTCTTTTGTGGTTCCATATGAATTATTTAGGATTGTTTCTCTATTTCTGTGAAAAATGAATTTGAAATTTTAATAAGGATTGCATTGAATCTATAGATCACTTTGGGTAGTATGGACACGTTAATAATATCAATTTTTCTAATTTATAAACATGGGATATCTTTCCACTTATTTGCATTTTAAAAAACTTTTATAATGTTATTGAGATAAAACTGTAAGATCAATTTGGAAAGGACCAATATTAAAGATCTCTAATTCATTACAAATATTTACCAAGCACTTATTTGTTTGACATCATAACAGGATTTGCTGTTTGCAATAGTGGGCAAAATATTTCCTTTTCGAGGGCTTTACAATCATCTCCCACAGTGCACTTACTTGATTGTGGAGGAATTGTCAGACTTTTGGCACTGAATATTGCTTCTAAACAAAGGTGGAAAATTGATGGCCTCTTATTTACTCATGTGATCCTACAATAAGCAGGTAAATTTATAAAACTCTTAATGGTAGCACAGATTAAAAACCCCTAAGTCAAAATACATACAAAGATGACTCAATACAGGATAGTAGATATGTAACTAAGAAACAAAAGCTCTTCCATTAAATGACAACTGAAACAGTCAACAATAGATATATGCTGTTCTATCTACACTTAAAAATGATTGAGAAAACCTTAGTTAAAACAAAGAAAACAAACTTAGGTGTCTTCACAGCGGTGGGAATTTTTTCACACGAAAGTATTTTAGGAACATAGCCCTATGTTCTTTCTTACACCTATTCTTCTAAGTTGCATAGTTAATAGCATGCAGTCATTCAGTCATGTGTGTGTGTGTGTGTGTGTGTTACACCTTTTGTGTTTAAATTTTGTTTTGTTTTGCTATGGCATTGTGTTTGCTCTTGTTGCTGCTGTAATTTTGCTTCAAATGCAAAACTTAAGAATGTCTATCCTTTTAAATTCATCTTATTTGTAACAGTGTATAAACATAATTTTCAATACTGATTCTGTTACAGCATTTCCATCTTCACATCAAATTATCTATAAATTTCATTTGATAAATCTGTCTTTATGTCACTGATGGTAAATGTGTAATATATTCATGCCATAAACCATGCTTTCAGCATGCTGCTGGAAGTATTCCTTCCAGTTTAACAGAAATAAATTAATGGGCAGCTTTTCTTTAGGTTGGCATAGCAGTTACAAACCTCTTACTTCTGTATTCTGTCAGCAATCCTCTGTCTTGTTCTCCATACTAGAAGTTCTCTCACACTAGAAGCTCTTTCATACTAGAAGTCCAGCCTTGCCACAATAAAATCCTGATTGTGTGTGCAAAGGTTCTCTACCACTTGAATCTGGGGAGACAGGACATTCACGCAAAAGTCAGGCAAAGCATGTTTATTACTCACAGATAGGCAGCAAGGATAAACAGAAGTCTAGAATTCATGGAGAGCTGGTCCCTCAAGGACAGCTTCTCAGGGCAGGTGGTCTTGTCTGTGCAATTCCCAGTCAACTAGGAAAACTTAGCTAAAGTGTTGCAGGATATCTTGTACTGGGAGGAATGAGGACACAGCCTGGGTTGTTCCAGCCATTTCCTCCATATCTTGGCATACTGCATTTATAGTTATCCCGACTGTTCTCTCTGATCTTTCATATTTCCTGCATTCTTTCTCTGGTTCTTTCTCATCAGGGTACTTGGTTGATAACTGGAGGTGCTAGGACTGGTTTGTGTCCCAAACTTCAAGCCCCCAAGGGACGTTCTTTGACAGTGGTGGGAGGAAGCACTGGTCATGTATTGCCTTACAGGTATATTAGCAAGTTGGGTTACCTCTGACCTGTTGTCTTCACCTCTTGCCAGTGGAGATTAGTGAGTTTGGTCCCCCAGCTTAAGCTCCCACATGGTGAATCACACTTGTATGTATAACTCCACTGCCCTCTAATAGCTTGAGATGGAGGGCACTGTGTTAAGCTATGGGGTTACCCTCTGTCGTTGGTTGTAAATTCCATGGAGGAGCCACTTATGGAGGCAATCTGATGCCCCCGTGTTGTCTTTTTGGTCCCCTGGATGGGAAATATTAATGCCCCAATCTTTAGGAAGGGTCTTGGTGCTCCCGATGGTTACTTGGGCTCTATTTCTCCTTAAAGTGGGGGTAAGGGCAAGACAGATAGATTGCAGCTGATGCCTACCAGCTTGGATGTGTGTGATTCTGTATTTGCTTGATCTGCCTCTAGGGGAGCTGCTAATATGTTATTCAGGGCTCTTCCACCACACTTGGGAGGCCGCTCCTCATGGGAGGCATCTCACTTGGCGCACCTGCTGGGGTCTCTGGCCAGGATTTTCCTTCCCTGACCACAAACCCCACTGTTGGCTGCTGCCCCGGATGCAGAGAGCAGGCCCTAGAGTTATGTTCTTATTAGGTGACCTAAGCTGGTCTGGCGGGCCGAATCAATGAGCTGTCAATTATTGATCTGTGCCAAAGCCCCCAAGATTCACGCCAGTTGCACAGGGAAAGCTGCTTTTCTTGCTTCTCCCAACCTCCGGGGGCAGAACCCTCCATGCTCGGTGTGAAAGTCTCTGGGCTAGGGGAGGGGTGATGCTGGAGACCGCCCAGTGCCCCAGCATCTGGGGATCCCGCAGGTGGTGGCCCCCCACCGCTGGGGAGCTAGCGTTGTGGGGCTGAGAACTATAAGCGGAGAGGAGAGAACTGGGCTGACCAAGGCCATCTGGGGACCTCTCCGCCTACAATGTGAAATCAGCTTTGAAACCAAGTGGCATTTAGAATCTAAAAAATGATGAATACATTATTAGCAAAGACTGCAGAATTGGTGAAGATAATGTAATTGGAGTCTGGAAAAATGGCATCTGTATTAGTGACACAATTGCCAAAGCTATTACGTAAATTAATTTAGAGGATATAAAATATCCTGAAGGACTTGGGATTTAGCTAAGGATAGATCCAGGAAGATTGTTCAAGTCGTCAGCTGGGTGCACCTAGCTGTGCCTAATAAAGTATTGCAGGATGAACTAAAGAAAGAATTAGTGTTTTAAAACAGAAACAGAATTTAAAGGGAATATATAGGGCCGGTTGTGTTGGATTTGAAAATCAACTTTTTTAATGCCTAATTTTTTTAGTAATAAAAGATTTTGAAGTGAAATAAGCCCTGAGGACAAAGATAAAACAAAGAGCATAGCGGTATGTTTCTTTGAAATAAGCATAATGGCGTATGCCTCTCTAGAAAGGAAATGTTGCGTGGCTTTTGGTAATGAAGCGCACTCAAATAAATTCACAAAAACATCCAAAACTTTTAGAAGAGCACATGGGTAAAAACACTGCTGACTTAGACTAAAAGTTACTCAGACAGCTCAAATTACGAAAAGGCTCCTGACACCCTAACTTTATAGAAACAGCAGGCTACTTGTATACATATGGAATCATACACAAACTCATTTAAAGCTACTAATATACAAACATAGGCCATTTCTTTGGTAAAAGAAAACATTTCAGAAGATAGACCCAAGAACCAAGGAGAAAATCATGGAGAACAATGGATCAGGAAGTCATTCACAAGAAGGAATAGAGGGCAATAGCTTGGGGCTCTATTTCCAGGTAGCAGAACTGGATCCCAATTGAGGAACACCCTGTTCTTGTCTTGGAGAAGCTGGCAACATTGTCCCTGTGGAATAACTATTCATTGCTACAGAAGAATGTATATAAAAAATGTTAATGAATGTAATTTCCAATCTCCAATGTAATTTGCGTATGTCAAGGACAGATGACTTTTCTTTCTTCCTTCACAGGCCCCTTAATTAAGAGGAGCCACTTATGGATATGTTTTATTTATTTTTTTGTTTTGATACAGGCATAGTATTTGATTTAATCAAATCAGGGTAATTGGGGTGTCCATCATTTCAGGCATTTATCATTTCTTTGTCTTACGAACATTCCAATTCTGCGCTTTTAGTTATTTTAAAGTATACACTAACTTATTGTTGATTAAAGTCACCTTGTGGCACTATCAAACATTGCTCATTCTATCTAAATACCTAGCTATAATTTTGCACCCATTAACCAGCCCCACTCCAAACCCCACCCCCCACCATCTACCCTTCCCAGCCTCTGGTAACCATCATTCTAGTCTCTGTCTCCATGAGATCAATTGTATTAAATATTTAGCTCCTACATATGAGTGAGAACATGCAAGATTTGTCTTTCTATGTTTGGCTTGTTTCATTTGCATGATATTCTACAGTTCCATCCACATTATTGCAAATGAATCTGTTTTAGATCATTGAGATCCTGGTCTTCAAACATAACTCCATTGATCAGAGGAGATTTAAAGATTTGGTGGTCTCAGGAGGAGGTGAAAGGAAGGGATGTGAATAATCAGGCTTAGAGGACCGGCAATGATCAGATTTCCCAGGTGTAAACATATAAGTTTGTGAGTAAGGGGACATGCAGAGGATTTTAATAAGAGATCAATAGTTTAAGGAAATGGGGAGATTTGGTGATGTATCAACCATGCACGTGGGAGAAAATTAAAATCTCTAGTAATGCTTTTATAATACAAGTTGGAAAGAAAACTGAGGTCTTGGGGCTAATATTTTTGAAAAACAAGGCAGAATTCCAGGACGTGGTGAGATGACTGAAGTTAGGATGGTAAGAAGGACTCAGTCCAGTGGAATGAACTTCACAGTAGGGTTTGTCTGACCACAGGGAGAGATGATCTTCTGGATGCCTAAGGAATCCTAGAGACAATGATGAATGCTGAGACTGCTTTTTATGTGTTATTTTTAAACTAATGCTGAATCATTTTTCAATGGAATAGTGAAAAAAGAAAAATGAAACTTAAGAAAAGAAAGAATAAAGAAAGAGAAAATAAAGAAAGAAATGAAAATGACTCTTAAATTGAAACTTTAATTTCTATAACACCTTAAAGAGAAATGCCCTTTACCTGTTAATGAGAAATTTAGTGACTTTTCTGTGTTTTATATAATTATACACCTCAAAAATAATCAGAATAGTCAGGTGACAGCCATGTATTCCTATTACTCTGGCCTCAGACTTCTTATTCACTTAGACAAAATTGATTGGAATATCCTGCTAGCAAAGGCCATACCGCCCAATGAGGAAATGGAAGTGATATGTCTTCCAGCAGTGTCTTCATTAACTCCCTGGGATTAAACTATAAATCTGAAATTACACAGCAACCATCCTCTTCACCCTCCATTAGCACCAAAACATTGCAGAAGAAAAAGAAAGTCCCACTCTGAGAGAGGAAGAAAAATAGTCAGGAAGTCTCTGAGAAAAATAAAGGCAGAAAAATAAACTGGTAGAATAAAATTGTTTAGAATGTTTACCTTTAATAAAGCTCAAAGAGGTAAGAATCAATGAATTGGTGTTGGAATCCTAATTTGCATACATTTCATCCACTAAATGACTGTTAGGAAATACTTTTTATGTTTGGGGTACCACATGTTGGTATTTTCCTCTATTTGTGACTGTGCTTCACTCTCTCTCTTTGATGGGACTGCCAGTCTCCCACCCAAACGTGTGTGGGGCGGGGGAGGCAATCAAAGCACCACTCTCTTCCAGCCCCCCAGGCATTGTTGTGGAGCCCAGGTCAAAATATGTATGTGACCAAATGTCCCAGATTATGGCGACCACCCAAGCCTGACCATCAAAATTTCTTTGGGATACTCTTTTAACAGAATAAGTATCTCTCCGTGAATTAATTAGGAGGAAGGAATTCCTCAGTAGTAAATAATAAGATGAATACTCCATGAGAAGCAACCCTAATGAAAAAAAAAAAGGAGGATATTTGAGAAAGAGGATTCTCTTGTTTTATTACTGGGGTTCAAAAGTTTTGAAAGTGCTGCTCTCTAACTTCTGTTCCGTGAGTTGAACCCTGTTCTCTGTCACCCTTTCTTTATGAAAACAGAATAATATGAGGATATGGACATAGACTCCCTGGATTAAAATCCAGGTACCAACACTTACTCTCTGTATGATCTTGGACAAGATATCTATCATTTTTGTTGAAATTTCCTTTTGGGAAACTGATGATATAAATAGCTTTCAACTCAGAGATTTGTTGTAAACATTAAGTGATTTAAACTGTGTAGCATGCTTAGAGCAATGCCTGCCACTGTAATGTGTAAATAACAGCTTTACATGCATTGGTTATCAGTGTTCTCATGTGTAAATAAAAGTGCCCCATCATATGTTACAGATCTAAGCACAGTTACATCTCTAATGATATAAACAATCCATTCTCCATTAGTTTTAAATTCCCTCAAAAACCTAGAGATTAACCTTGTGCAAGCCAAAGGCATTATTTCATTTTTTTAAATCTAATAATCCAATCTTCCTCAAAGGTAAGAATTTTTGACCAATGAATATATTCAAATGTTACTTCAATTACAATTAAATGTGCACATGAGCACACATAAATACACAAGTTAATAAAAAACATTTAGTAATAATCAAACTATATAACAAAATTTCCAAATTACCCTGAGGCAATAAGTTCGGATAATTATATGTCTAACAGGATTTTATATAGGACAATGTGCACTAATTCAAGCCCACTTTACTCAGCAAAATTAATATGCAAGAGAATATTCTTTTAATGTTCTGTGTAAGATGGTTCATTTCCAACATTTTGCCTTTCTGACTTACACCATCACGGTGCTGGACAATAGGAAATTTCCAAATAATATGCCGCCACATTAAAATTGTACAAAGAAATAAAAAATAAGCAAGGACAGGTTTCACAGGAAAGTGAAATAGGATAGTCATAAGCAGGTAGATGGATGATTAAAATCGCACATAAATCAGCAATACTCTATGATTGAGAAACCCCAGTGGCAGATATATTGGTGGAATCAGTTCCTAAATATTGTTTTAGTCTTCTTCAGTAGTCATGCAAGAAAAAGTTTAAATTTAAGAAGCAACCAACAGAAAGTAGACAAAAACTATATCAGTGATGAAGACTAGTTATGGGGAACATGGTTATCAGTTGAATTCTTCTCAGAAATATACTCTCTCTTTCTATCTCTTGCATATTTAATTTTCTACATAAGCATGCAATGTTCCATTATTTATTCCTTCTTAAAAAATAAAATGAACATACGACTCTAGTTTCTGCTTTTAGCTGTTAATCCTTTTCCCTACTCTTTTCATACCAAAGCTCTTCCCAATATTTATCTGTAATCTCAGTATCCAATATTCCATCCCTCATTTATTCATGAACCCTATCCAGTTAAGCTCCATCCCCACTATATCATTGAAAATATTCCCATATAGGCTACCAGTGGCATGTGGGTTGAAAAAACAGTGGTCAATCTTCAATCTTCCAGTCTTACTCAACCTCCAGCATATTTTAAATAGTTGGTAATTCCCTCCAAACACCTTACACCTTCTTCACTTGGCATGTAGGTTAGCGCATATCTGATTTTCAACTTATGTCATGGACATTTCTCTTTAGCCATCATTACTGGACATTTTCTTCCTTTCTTCCTTTCTTCCTTTCTTCCTTTCTTCCTTTCTTTCTTCCTTCCTTTCTTTCTTTCTTTCTTTCTTTCTTTCTTTCTTTCTTTGTTTCCTTTTTGTGTGTGTGTGTGTGATAATAGCTTCAAAAGGTCCAAGTCTCAGTTTGGGGATATTTTATTTTTATTATCTAACTCACTTCCTTGATCATCTCTCATCCAGTCCTGAGGCTTTAATTATCATCTATATATTGACAGCTCTCAAATTTATATCTCCAATCTGGACTTCTCTTCTGAATTGCAGGATATATATCCACCTAACTACTTCTACACTAGTTGACCTAAAAATACCACAAAATTAAAATATTCAAACTAGACTCCTAATCTACCATATCACTCTTTGAGGGTGATCTCTCTGTGATTTCTCCATCTTTTTGTCATCTTTCTAGTTATCTAAGCTCCTAAGCTTTTATTTCTCACTTTCTCACACACTTATAATTTAATATACCTCTAAATTCCTCTAGTTCTTCCTTTAAATAATTTAGAATTTGACCATCTGTAGACATTTCTGCCTCTCTCACTCTTATATGAGCCATTATAATCCACTTTTGAATTACTGCATCAGAGCTCCAATTGATCTCCCCCCCATGCAGGGAGCCTACAGTCCAATAAGCAACCAGAGTGATTCATTCACTATGTAATTAAAACATTAACAACTGTATCCTGAAAACTTAACAAAATTTCTATATTAGTTTTATGTTTTTTGTGTGAATGCAGTGGCTATAAGCAATATGCATTTGTTATCTTGCATTTATTATTTTTCTGGGTGAGGAGCCTGAGTACTGTTTAGCTGGCTCCTCTGATGAAACTGCAGCAACTGGGTCCACGAGATTAAACTGCACCCTTAGCCAACTCCTTTATTGCAGCATCATGAGACTTGACGCTGCAGTTCTATCTCAAAGTTCGATGGGGGTAGAATCTGATTCCAAGTTCGTGTGGTTGTTGGTGGCATTAAGTACTTTGAGAGACATATAGCTAAGGCCCACAGTCTCTGGCTGGATGCCAGCCCTGTGCCTCCCTCAGTTCCTGGCTGTTTGCTGGCGAGAGGCACCTCAGTTCCTTGTCAGGGGGGCCTCTACCATGATTAGTTGTTCTATCACCTTCAACAATAGAGAAAGCCTGCTGGCAAGACAGATAATACAACTTCATGTAGCATAATCATAATGACAGTCAATAACTTTTCTATATTCTATTGTTTAGAAGAAAGTCATAATCAAATAATTCCTACACACATTCAAGGATACCAGGAGTCAGAGTAATTGGGGCCATCTTTCAGTCTGACCACTATAGTCTGCCACTGAATTATGAGTAAAAATCAAGATCTTCACTATACCCTGCAAGGCTTTACATGATCTTCCCCTAATTATGTCATTTGCTGCTCAAAAATACCTCCAGATTTTGATACTGAGGTTAATTTCATGATCCGTACTTGTCTAGTTCATAATAAAAATATACACTCACGAAGTTTTCAAATTAATAAAAATCCACTTTCTATTTTATATATAATTTTCTTTCTATAGAAGACAGAATTTGAAGAAAGGTGTTGCTTAAGAACAGTAAATCTCCATGGACTAGAAGACTTTTGACATTCTTTTAATTTTTGACATTTTGGAGATAGTTAAAATAGAATAAATGAACCATCAATAGGGCTGATATCCCTTCTGTAATGCCCAATTCAGATACCATCCAAAGTACAAAATATACTGAAAAATTTATTTATCATAGGAACGTCAAGTTACATCCCATTCTATATGGCATCAAAAAATATAATGCTAATAATTTTCAATGTTGCAAATTTGATAGAATTTATTTTTCTAAATTTTATTTATAAAATGTATGAACATTAATACATTAATATGAAATCATATTATCATGGTCTTTAACTGTAAACATAAAAAGCCGTAGTATGGTATAAGTGCCAATGTGCCTTGAAGAAAGAGAAATATTAAATAAAAAACTTCACAAAAGGAGAATTACATTAAAGATAGGTGGCATTCCTTCAAAAAAATTGTGCCTTTCAAAACAGTGCATATTTTATAGGAATGAATGGCCAGCTAAAGAATGGTGATCACATGTAGCCCATTGGAATTCTATTTAATTTGAATTGAAATCTATATACATTTCATGAATACATCATTTCATAATTTTATGATTCCAGTTGCATAATAAAGGACATAGTTTAACAAATAGGAATACAGATGGAATAGCAAGATATTTTATATTTTTAGATATTTTGTGGTTTCTCCATTACATTATGATAAAGTGTGTCTTACCTTTTGTTCAACTGAATATATCATTGCTATATGTATCATTACATAGCCCATTGCATCAGTCACACAACTAATCCATAAATTTTAATTTAAAAAATCATTGCATGCAAACTCTATGCCAGGGTTGCTACTAGGGGTTCATGATGATACAAAGCTTCATCTCTAGCAGGGTAAAGAAACATTTAATAATTAAGCTAAATAATTAACTGTATAAATATCTATTGTCTGTGAAAAGTGCTATTAAAAGAGAGTGCCCAGATCTTGTTTTTTAATAACATTCGCCAATAAAATGATAGATGTCTCTTTGGAGAAATAGCTGATTCTAGAACTGCAGCACAAAATATACATAACAAGCCTGGAGCATTTCGTAATGCCAGAAAGTAAGGAAGTGATTAAAAACAAACAAACAAAAAAACCCCACTGGATGGGGGTATGTCAAAGGGACACAAAAACTACCTGAAAGAGCTCTCGATGGTCAAAGCTAGAAAAATTGGAACCAAAAATAAATAAGATAGTATTGGATTATCACCCAAAGTATAAAATAAACATTCATGAGTCCATACCAATATAAATAAATTATTGAATAAATAAATAAATGAGAGGTAGTTCCAAATTATGTTGATGTTGTGCCTTCAATGAGGTGGAGCACAACTTTCCTTTATCAAGTGTGGGCTATGCATAGCTACTTCTTTCCAAAGAGTATGGTAAATAAAGTGCGTTGGGGGAATGAGTAACTTTTCAGTGCACTGTGCAAAAACTAGACAAATCTCACTTCAGCCTGCTGATGAAGATCAACATCCAAAGCAGTTAGCCATGTTGACAGCATGTGCTTGATATGCTATGATGAGAATGGCACTTCACCACTATGTCTTCCTTCCAGGAGCACATAACTGCAGGTTACTCACAAGGAAAGCAGTCTACAAACTCCACATAGGATGAGCCTGGAGGGACATGACAGCTAAGTGTAATGTGATGTCCTGGATGAGACCCTAAAAGAGAAAAAGGACAAGAGGTAAAATCTGAGGACATCTGCATAATGTATGGACTTTAGTTAATAACAATATATCGATATTTGTTTATTGATTATAACAAGTGTACCATACTAATATGAAATTTTAATTATAGGTGAAACTGGGCTCAGGTTATATGGAAGCTTTCTGCACTGTCACAACTTTTCTGTAAATCTACAACTATTC
>NW_012133859.1:17192-17806 GCF_000956105.1 Propithecus coquereli | reverse complement strand
TTTTATTTCAATTAACAGAAAATTTTGTCATATGCTGGTTCTTTATTGCTATCTTCCCCAATATTATTTTGCAATTATATAATGATAGTGGACTTTAGCTTTTGATTTGAAATTCCTTCAAACCTGAGGCTTACGGCTGGGAATCTGAGACATCATGGGATATTTTCTAATGTACTCATAAATTGACCTTGAAAATCAGACAGAAGTCAGGTCATCGGTCTGCAAAATCAGAAAATGCTACAGCTTATTTATTGCACAAAGTTTCATAATTAAAAATCAATTGGTCAAACATATAAACACATGTATGCCTGATTCCAAACATATGCTGCTAAAAATCTGGTAGCATTTAGCAGGACAACCACGCCATGACAAATTAATAACATAGTCTGTTAGTCAATGCTGTATAACCGCTACAGATTGCTGAGGTTCCTGATCTATGGCGGAGTCACCTTCTAAAAACGATCAAAATCATAGTGTCACCAAAAAGATTCTAAGGAGTAGGTTTGTGGGCCATTACTGAATCTATTTCATTGAAATTCACTTTGATTTACTGGAGCACATACTGTATGGTAAATTAAAGAGAGTTCTGCTAAAGAATACAGAAGAGAGGATAA